>NC_052515.1:7512709-7515209 GCF_014356525.2 Nilaparvata lugens
CCTAATATGGTATCAAAAGTTGAGGTTGGAAGCTAGAATACGTGAGTTTATCTCTGTTGGATCATCAGAAGAAATAGATAGAGACTAGAGGTAGATATGGAATGATATAGACCAGATCTAATATATTTAACAAGTACACATACTCATAGAATTTGACATGATTTCATCATTATTTATTCATTCTCAATTATCACAAGAGCGTCAAAATTTAAGTTTCACTCAAATGACAGGTAAATGTCAGTATATCTAATAATAATTATTCCTATATCTATCCTTCAACTCAATATTGTAGATAAGAATCATCACTATTTATAGAGTCAAGTAATCCACTTTCTAATTGAATCTATGTATCAATGTGTACTGAGGTATTAGATATTGGTAAATTGGTCTAAATTAGTAAAATTAATCAGAAATTTGTCGTCATTCAAATCGATTATAATTGAAATTCGGTAGCACTGTAAATTGTTTTCTCATAGATATTTTCCTGTTTTTTTTTCTTTGAATAGTTGCACTGACATATGATTAGTTAGAGCTGTGAATAGATATAGATCAATTTTTATGATGAGAAAAGAAAGAATTCACTTAACATATCACTTACGGGAAGAATTCAGGAATGACACATCATCACATCTGAACTACTGGAGTGTCATTGACATGAAATTTTACATATAGATTTCTAATTTACCGAGGATGGTTGTAGGCCTATTTTAAATTTGTCAAGATCTCGGTAGTACAGTCAAGTTTTTGATTGGACCCTCGCGAAGTACGGTATTTCCTATTAGCCAGAATATAGATAGGTACACATCTCCATACAACATATCAAATCATCAGGTATGGTGTCATATACGTAGATATGCCTGAAATATTCGGTAATTAGGAGATGCTACCCACGTATTTGAGAGACTAAATAGGACCTCTGTGATGTATGCCACAGGTTATAATTCACTCTGAGTCTGTGGTTAGTCCATGAATCTGCGGTCATGAGGTTCATAAAGCAGATGCTGCCATTGGCATCTATGATCAAAGGAAGTTTCCCATCATCTGCCAAAGATGGAAGCTTCTGGTTTGGAGGTTGAGTTATTTGATTAGCTTGGATGATTTGAAAACATCAATCTTTTAGATAACTGAGGTTAAAAATTAAGTTTCTGGGATTTATTGGAAGAGTCTGCTCATCAATGCCGCTTGCAATCTGTCAATGTTATCGCATTTTTATCTCCTAGGAGATATAAAGTTTGCAGAATTCCAAAATTGAGATTCACGTTATTATTTTAATATCTTGGATGAAAGTTTTTTTCCACCTGCCTTTCGTGAATTTACATTTTTTCTCTCACATTCTCCCACATGGTTCATCAGTTTTTTTCTACTTCGTCATCTCTTCCGTTATTATGTTATACTTTCCTACCCTGAAATAAAAATGTATTGTGTTCGCGAATTCTAATTCCCATCAAAGCTATTTTTTTCAAGAAAAGTTGACAGATGCTTTAAGAATAGAATAGAATAGAATAGAATAGAATAGAATAGAATAGAATAGAATAGCCTTTATTGTATTGAGCAAATATTATACAAGTAAATAATTTATAATAAACAAATGCAAGCTGATAACCCTGGTACTTGACCGTCAGGGTGAGTTGAGATGTATACATGAACTTAAAGAGTTTTTTTGTAAATCTTCCTTAATACAAGAAATAATTTTTCAATGAATAAAGTCTCTCACATTTCGAATTAGGCACTAATAATTGAATTCAGTTGTCAGAAAATGTCTATACTTCCATGCATCCGCACAGTACCCACTCACTTTCAGCCAGTTCTCACCATTCAAAAGCGTTTTCATCTCTGACCAAGGAAGACACGATTTTCCCAAATGCTTTCGCCTGTAGAAAACTAAGGGCACCTGCCAATGAATGAACAATATCCTCTTCTTCCTCAAGTTGCACAAAGAACAAAGTTTGCTGCTTCGCGTGTAGGAATATTTGTTCAATTGTATGAGTTCATTCCTAGCCTTGAAGAACCACTTAATTAATTTGAAGTCATACTCCTCGGACACGTATTCATTGCTATGACTGAGCTGGCTCCGAAAAGGGTAACGTTGACTAGCTACGACTTGCTGAACCTGTTGATCATACAGTTTTTCTCCTATTGTTGTTAAAACTTGGTCTGTATTCAAACTTCCATCTCTGATGCCATCCAATGAGATGCTGAATGATTCCTGACAGATGCTTTTCATGAACATTGTTTCATTCTCTCTCCTTCAATCACTTATATTCCTACCCTTTTCCATTCCTCTCCATTTCTTCTACTCTCCCTTTCTCTGACTTTCTTCACACTGTGATATTAGTTTTTGCCTCTTCACTTTTCGTCTATGCTCAATCATGCATTACTGTTTCCCGTTCTTTTCTCTCTTATACTCTGATAATTCCCTATCTCACTACCCTTCTTCAATTCCTTTTCTGGAAATTTTACTTATATCCTCTTCAATAAGATTCTTATTCTTCAATCAACA
>NC_052515.1:7520209-7610195 GCF_014356525.2 Nilaparvata lugens
CTCTTCCTTCTCTTTTTTCTCCGTTCTGTTTTCCCTATTCCATCTTTTTCTCTACTGCAATTGTTACACGTGAAATTCTAACCTTATCTTGGACTTTGTCACCTATAAATTTGGAAGAAAAATAGCACAAGGACTACCTTATTATTTATCTTCTATAATGTTATTGCATTAGTGTCATTTGCCTTGTAAATGTATAAATGAATTTTCACTTTTTCCTTCTTCTGCTTCCTTCCCGTTCTACTTTACCTATTCCATCGTGCTCTCTGGGACATTTGCTACACATTTTAACAAGTCTCCATCATACGTTTTCAACTTTCTCTTCGATCTTTTTTACCCATAACATCTTGCTTTCCACTATTTTTTCTCTTCTTCTCCTTCCATCCCTCTTCTCTCCAATGTTGCACAAGTCCATGTTTTGCCGTTGAAGCTTGTTATCGTCGATATTATACCGGAATTATGACAGCAACTTGAAACGTCTGTTCATCATCATCATCATTATCATCATTATCAGCATTATCATCTTCATCTCTTCCTTCTCATTCCACTTCTTCCTTTCTTTCTTACCCTCCTTCCTCATCCACTTCTTCTTGTTCGTCTTCTTCTTTTCCTTGTTTTGTTCGTTAATACTACTGGCCTTTCCCGTACTTATCCGTCCTTTTTTTCCCCGCCTCTTTTTCGTATTGTTCCTTACCTTCTTCTTCTTCTTCTTTCCTATGTCTCTACATCTCTTTCAATATTGCATGCAACCAATCTAAATTCACTGTTGATTGATCGCACCATCATAGCTCTAAAATTATGTTGTTAAATTATTGAATATGATTGTAGATTGTGATACTTCTTGTTCTTCTACTCCTCCAAAACTCCATTTCTATTATTCATCTCCTTCTCTCCATCATCCTTTCTTCAACCTCCATTATCCCTTCTATTTCTTCTTATTCTGCTTTTCCTCCTCATCGTCCTCATCCTTTTTCTTCCTCACTCTCTCTTATTCCTTCTTCCTACAAGAGGACTCCAATATATAAACCTACTGTTTTCCTCAATATTCTGCTAGTTCCTTCCTGCTGCTAGTTCCTTTCCTGGTTGTCACAACCGTGTTGTTCTTCCAATCTATACGCTTTCTTCTTTCTTTTCTCTCAACTGTCTTTTTCTTCTTTCAACACAAATGCGTTTTCAAACTCGTCTTTCACTTCTGAATCAACTATTTTTCACCTGTTAATTATCCGCTCTCTTCTTCTCTTTCTCTCAGATTGATTTGAATTGCTCATCATCTTCCTGCTATCACGGATAAAAATACTCTAATATTTTTCACTTCATATCCGTATCGAGTCTTCAACTTTCATATATCTCACATTCCCAGCTTAGCCTCTCCGAAGAGTTTTCTATTCTCCTCATTCTTTCTCTTTTATCAGTCCTTTCACTGATAATTCCCCCCCTCCTTCTCCTTCTTCTCCTACTTCTTTTCCTCCTTCTCCCACTTTTACCTCCACTCCTCCTCCTTCTCATTCTACTCCTCCTCCTTCTAATCCCACTCCTCTTCATTCTCCTCCCACTACACCTCCTTACTTCCTCCTCCTCCTCCTCATCATCATCCTGCTCCCTATCCTTCTCCTTCTCCTCCTCTTCCTCCTCACCTCTCACAGCTTCCCATTCCTCCCTTGAAGTGCACAATTCTTTTTCTGTTTGTGAAAATCGTGAGGAAAAGTTGATCCTTGGAGAATACATCGATTTGAGAGGCTTTTCCGCCATGTCGAAACATCATGCCATGTTCGCCTTAGGTTCTTCTGTGAATCAGATAAAAGAAAAAGAATAGAATATGAGGGAGGAAAAGGAGAGATGGAGAAGGAGATAACGAAGCAAACGTGCCTAGTTTGATCCTTGTCAATGTTCAGAGCTCTTTCTTGAACTGTTGAAGACGTTTTTCCGATTTCGAACGTTTTTGTTCTTTCCTCACATCGACAATGTCTTTGAGAGAACAAAAGCTGAAGGAAGAGTAAGGATCTACTCCAATCAATAGAATCAATTAATCTAAGTGGAATCAATAAATGATGTGTAGAAATTTTCTACAATCGAATGAATCTATGTAAAAATATTGTTGAATCCTACAGCTATACAATATTTGAGAAAACAATTGAATTGTAACGGCAAAGTTGTTAGAAAGAAACTTGAATGAGTCAAACTCTCCACAAAATATCAATATCAATATTTAACTCTTTGAAATGTATTCTTCTTATAGCCAAGTTCAACTTAACGCCAAGTTGAAATGGGAAGAACATATCAAGATGAAAGGGAGTGAGCTAGGACTCAAATACAGTAAAATCTACTGGCTGTTGGGCCGACAATCACATCTCTCATTGGACAACAAAATATTGATCTACAAACAAATTCTAAAACCTGTCTGGACGTATGGAATTCAGCTTTGGGGCTGCTCTAGAACATCTAACATCAGTCAGATTCAAACATTCCAAAACAAAGTACTGCGGAACATGGTGAATGCGCCCTGGTACATAAGGAATAGCGATTTGCACCGAGATCTGCACATCCCCTATGTGACCTGTGAGATAAGACGATTGGCAGCCCATCATGAGTCACGTCTTCATCAACACGACAATACCGAAGTCATTCAACTGCTAGACAACACTGAACTCACAAGGAGGTTGATTGATTGATTTATTGAGTACTCTATCAATGTAGATTACAATATATACTGGCTTTTACACTTATATACAATAGCTTACAATACAGCAAAATAATAGATGAATTTACATAATATAGACTAAGAAAATGATTTTTGAACTGCATATTATATAAAAAAGAAATTGGTGATTGCTATACATGATATTGTTATGCATCTACATAAATTGGCGGAGCTTTGGACATATCAATGTCCATTCTTACTTACCCTTCCTACTAACTCTCTACCAAAGAGAACAAAACCCTTCGAGTTGGTGTAGTGCTAGTAAAGCGAAAGAATATTGAATAAAGTATATTAAATAAATGTGTAGTGAAAGAATTTAAAGTAGTGAAATTATAGATTAGAACTGTAGGCTTCACTGGAAGACTTTAGCAATGAAAATTAATATTTTAGGATAAGAAATAAGAGAACAAAATTAATGGTTAGTCCTAGTGACTAGTTATCATCTTTTATTCAGGGCTACTTATTCCTTATTTGTAGAATAACATTATAGTCCCCTTTTTGGAGAGTTTATAATAAAAAAAACAAATTGGAAACACAAAATTTTAACAACTAACTTAGTTTCAATGTTCCAAATCATTTCCAATTCTTCCCTTCCTGAACTTGAAAATGATGTGAGACATTGAAACTACCTGTTCTGATTTGTGTTTATAATCTGTTATATTTCATTGAAAACTTTTCAGAAAAGATTACTTTATTTTACAATTATTCTATAGATTATTCTATTTTAGAGTGATTTTATTCTAAGATTAATCAATATTCAAACCTATCTTCGACCCTTGCAGTGAGTTAGAATTGGTAAATCATTTTTCCTTCGTCAATGAAAATCTGAGAAGTTATGAGAATCAACTTTACAAAAATATCAGGCTAAAACAGGATGAATATTGAGTTCTAAACTAATCCATAATATATCCACAATGGAGATTGATTCTCCATCACCACAAGCCCAAAATGTCTTACTAGCATCTTTCAAAAGTCGTGCGAACAAAAATCGATGTATGTGTGCAGGGCTCAAAATACAGAACGGACAAAACGTGTATGTGCGGGGCTTTTATATTCAACAGATTGAACTTCAAATGAAATAAGGAATGTGAATGAAAATAGCTATTTATGTATTAAGAGCGTAATGCGCGACTTTATCGCCCCGTAAAACAGTATTGCAAGAGCGATAAAGAAGCATTACGCGCGAATTACATACAAAGTTTTTCCTACAACTGCACAAACCTGTTGAATCACTTATATCTGGCGGATTTCATAATAATTCGTCTACACTGATATCCATCATGACTGTAGAATCGGTAAAACTACCGACTTTTTAGGTTAAGAGCTGACCAAGAGTGGTTTGTCTTTTGGCGAGCTGCTTATCATCAGCTGATTAGCGAGCGTAAAGAAACTCTCCTGCGCATGCGCGAATGATCTGCGAGCGTAAAGAAAATCTACTGCGCATGCGCAGATGGTTAGCGAGCGGAAAAGTAGATTCTCCTCAGAAATAAGCTGTTTTACGAGGAGAATTGAGTATGTAAATTCTTTGTTCACGCGCAGTTGTAGAAAAAATAAATATCATCACGACTTCAGCTTCAAATCTTTCTGAGAATTGATAGACTTTGTCTTTGTAATACTACGGGAAGGAACGGAATATAAAGTAACATTCTTTAGTTGCAACCAAATCCAGGAAATTCAACAAAAAAACTCAGTATCAGATACTAATCAAAGCCTATACAGATACTGCATTCACATGAGATTCCTTTTCAAAAGGGTTTCCTGTAAAACAGGATTTGGAGCGATGTTCTCTACTTCCGATATTTACAATTTCGAGGAATTCAACAGACGTGCCCGAATCCTAACTGAAGCCTATTCATATTGCAATCCTATTTTGAAAGACTCTCCGTAATCTGACCTCAGTGAACAAAAATAGTATTGAACTCACTCTGCTGAAAACAAGAGAAAGGCCTACAGAGTGATGTGTTTTCCAAAGTAAACCGGGAAACTCTGAATTGAATGCGTCACAAAATTGACATGGTGTCATCATTTGAAGTATGTTTCTATTGCCTGTCTGTGTATGATCGGCCTGTAAATAAGAGAACCAAGGAACCCACTTTTTTGGTTCATTTTGAACGACGAGAACATGAATTGGTTTCAAATAAATACAAGATTTTATCAAAGATGACTTTATTGTTGAATGTAACTGTTGGTTTTCAATAAATAGAGATGTTTTGTATTGTTAAGTCTATATTGACAATATTAATGTGATATCTGTTGAATTTTTATTCTATCATGAGATTTATATCCTATGTTGCCGAATTCATCTATTTGCATTTGTGAATATGAACGCCTTATTTGTTTTCTAATCAACATTTCAATCTTCTTTGCATGTATATTTTTATTTTTATCAATATTATGGGTTTCATCCAATTTCTAATGATTAATAAGAACTCTTCAATTGACTCACCATGAAATCTTGTTTCAATCTCATTTCCCAATTGGAATTCTCTTTCTCAAAATCACTTCAATTGAATAAATGAATGAATAAATTAATAAATGAATTTATTTCCTTCTCAAATTACAAATTACAAAAGTAGAAATTGAATAGTATCTTGGAAATTATACTGATCACGTATCCAGTTGTGTGATCAGATAATCAAAGTATAATTAACAAGGTAGAAACATTATCAACTTAAATAATAAATTATAAAAATAAAAATAGACTTGAATGAAAAAAGATAAAAATAAAAGCTGTGAGTCTAGTCTAGGTGATTAAGATTGCTAAAACAATACTGAAACTACTTCCTGTAGCGCATGAGATAAAAAAACAAATAAATTGAAACAGCCCAGAAAACCAAAAACTGGAATAAATGAAAAGCATTTGAATGTAATAATTAATGTAATCAATATAATACCGTACATGCCTTAGTGGAATAGTGATTCAATTGAATAATAATATTTTTATGAGAATGGTGCCGTTTACTATTAGCACCATTATCTAACAACATTTCTAACCATCCATACGTCGTTCACTGTAAATAGCCAGCTCTTTGCTCTCTCACAAAAATCAGACCTTCTCAATTCAATTGGCAATTTTTTGTAAATATAAGGTCCTAAGTACATATACGAGTGCCTAAAAATTTCCCTGCTCACCTTTGGTGTCCTACATAGTGCATAGTGCATAGTGCATAGTACATACGCTTCTCATATTGTAATAGAGATTTCCCGTACCACAGTTTCCGATTTTCAAATAAAACAATTTTAAAACTTTAAAAACGAATAAATTTTGGATAGACATTATTTTCAAATTTACATACAAAGGAAAATAAATCTCTCTTAGATTTTAAAACATTATCAATCTTATATAATGATTCTGGGTTATTCTTAACCTATTAATGATAGTTTTAAAAGTTCCACCCCAACATACCAAACCATACTGTAATTGAGAGTGTATGAGAGCATAATACAATGTTTTCATTAGCTGCTCATCGCAGATGCTTCTCAGGAAATAGAACTTTCTTATTGCTCTTCTAACATTTACATGCAAATTTTGCATATGAGTTTTCCATGACATTTTCTCATCATAAGTTAAACCCAAGTACTTGAATGACTTGACCTTTTCAATTTCTTCACAGTCACAATTATCACGATTGTCACAATTTTGTGTATGATATATAATTGGGCCTGTAAAATTGAATGCCTTAAAATCGAAATTGATATATTTTGTCTTTGCAACGTTTACTCTCATTCTATTTAATGGTCACCACTCTTGAAGGATTTTTAAGTCATAGATAATATTATTTAATATTATTAATTTTGAAGATAAAAAAATCTAAATACAAAGAAAATTAAAATGTTAATCCTTCATACAATTTCTAATGATTGATAAGAACTCTTAAATTGACTCACCATGCAATTTTGTTCTCATTTCTCAATTGGATTTCGTTTTCTCCAAATCTCTTCAATTTTGAAGATAATTTTGAAGATCAATTTTGAAGGCGTCCACATTCACAATTGCAATCAGATAAATTCGGCAAAATAGAATATGAATTTCATCATTGCCAAATACATGGAATATTTTTGCAGAACTAAAAATAATAATTGAAAAATAATAGTTTTTTGCGTAACTGGAAAAAGAATCCTTGAGCTCCAGCCACGAGTTCTAAAAATAAGAAATACATTTTTTTAATCTAATAACAGGTGTGTGCCAAAAGGCTGTCCTACAATCTCATTTCCCAATATTGGATTTCTTTTTCTTTGAATCTGTTTCTTAAAATATGGCGTTTGAAATCTCGTGAAAGAGTCGGAAAACAGATATTACATTCACCAATGAAGAAAATGATATGCCATCCAAATGACTAAAATATAACATAATTCTGGATTATACGAAGAATATTATGAAACAGCAATTATTGTTGAAACTCGAAATTACATTATTGAATCTATATAATAAACATATATTATATCATACGAATATAATATAAAATACATTCCTTGCAAATCCATCCTCGTATATTGTTTGAATAATATTCATCAATGTTTACGCATGTAAAGGGTGATCCTTGCATCAACTGCAAATTGTGAATTCACTAGAATAATACATAGAAAAATGAAAATTATCTTCGAATATACTGTGAAATTGGAATTTACATGTTTGTAATGAGGTTATGTTGAGTAGAAAGCCCATCTTTTTCGATTCCTCTTATCAAGTTGTTAGTTTTCTAATTACGTATTTCATTAGGGCTACTTGATTCGTCAATAATAATGATCTCATAGTACCATTTTTTACTTTTCCTACAGTTACGTTGAAAAGTGGCCATTGCTGCACTGATTACAGAACGCAAAGAATCACTTTTCCGCTCTAGTGCGGGAAAAATTTTTCTGCACTCGAGATTTGCAACATGGCAACGCAAAATACTTAGTAGGTTATATGGAGCAACAGTGCAGCAAAATCAAAATGAAGTTGGTAACAGTGACTGGGCTGCTATAGTGAGCAGACGTGCAACGAAGCACAACGCGCTAATTATTATTCATTATAATTATATTATAACCAAGGACAACGAGGACTTTAGGATTTTAGGATTAAGGTTTTTATCAATAATAAAATTACACAGAAAAACATTTGATGCATTTCAGGCAATTTTACCCATAATTACCCACTTTTCATATTCAATGGTAACTGTAGGAAAAACTTAATGTGAAATACGTGCGCAAAGTTCCTCTGCTGCACTCAAGAAACCATTCCGCCCGAGCCGTAGGCTCGGGCGTAAACGTTTCTTTCGGTGTAGCAAACTGACACTTTGCGCACTAGTTGCACAAATAACTATTTCCACATAAAATACAATAACAGCTGATTTTGGATGCTCAATTCATTTTCAAGTTTTTCTTGAAGAAACTTTTTCTCAACTATAATTGTCCTTTTTTTTATATAGTGGCGTTTATTTTAATGTCCCTGGCTGTGACGTCACATTCAAAGTGATATAGTAAAATAATTTCTCTTGCGCGAGCTTTTAAATTTTGGGTGACATGATCGAGAAAATTTGTCACAATTTGAAAAAGTTTTCGATGAAGGGCATTATGGGATAATTTTTCAACTAACAAGTTGTGAGTATTTACATGTCATTCTTGAATCTCACAATCTGCAGTAGCTCAATTAAATCAAATTCGAAAGAATATTGTGACACCGTTTTTCAACTTCTATGGAGCTTTTTCAGCAACAGATTCACACCTAAAAAAGCGTCAAACAAATTAATACCAGCAAAATTGATCCAGATATCCACTCTTGTAAAAACCGTTCGTGGAATCTAGTATCTCAAAAACCTACAGTTTTTTCACGAATTGTAAACAAGCTCCACTAATTTGTATCGATCCCTAGATTGAAAAACTTGTCGACATCTCGATTTTCACTGGGATACGTGACTTTTGCAACATTTTCCCAGTCTCTCTTTACTTCTCCATCCAATATTCTCTGTTTTCTACTACTTCTCTCCGTTCTTTCATTAATCAACCCCTACTCTCCTAAACATTCTTTTCACTCTTTCCCAACTATTTTCTATTTCTCCGTTCTCTCTCTTTCAGCTCTTTCATAAGTTTCTCATAATTTTCTTCCTCATTATGGAATTGTCCAATGATAATTCCATTTCTGTTTCCTCTTATTTCTAATCCAGCTTATTCCTCGTCATTTGCAACTTCTTCCTCCTTTTACCATATATTTTTTCCAAATCTTTTCATGTATCAATGAATATATTCCTATTCTACTTTCTTTCCAAAATATTCAACAATTAATTCATTATCCTTCGTAATTTCATTGTCTTTTACTGCACATATTGAAGTACCTACTCTATTTTATTCTTTACATAAACTCTTATATTTTTCACAATATAGCCACTCTTATCAGTTCTTTTTTCACATCAATTCCATCCTTGATGTTTTATGGATCTCCTTCTTATGTTCCACTCTGTATCCACTATTTGATCGCTATATTTCTTGCCAAATATCTTTTCCACCATCACTTATTTATTCTTCCTTTTTTCATTTCTTTCCCTAATTGTCTGACTCCTCCTTGTATATGCATTCGTTTATCATTCACTCTCCCTCTCCACTCTTCTTTTCTTCTGTTTGCTCTATCATCAAGTTTTCTCCATTGATTTTTTGCAATATGAAATCCAATTCCTTCATCTTCTCTTTCCCGTATCCTCTTCACTCTTCTATCAATCATTCTACATCCCTCAACACATACAATTTCTTCCTTTTCCCTTCTTTTTCACACCCCACTGTCAACAGCCACCACTCCGCTCCCAAAATATTGGACGCAATATTCGAATAGGTTTTATCCAGTTTTTTCATCCGCCCTGTGTGAACGCTCCAATTCATCCGCATGCTAATCCAAAAGTCGGACCGACTTTTCATCGCCCGAGTTATTTAATTATTTCAGTGTGACAGGCTGGCTAATTCGATTAGCTGGCGTGCTATGTATACATGTTCTTGTTACATATGTAAGCTTCCCATACATGTTTTCACCCACACCCATGTTATATCTACAAGTATTTTTTTCATATTCACCACATATCATATATATGTGTGAGCTTCTCATAGATTCACTCATACCTACATGGATATCCCTCCAACATTGATGATAAATGTTATGTACCTATTTGTACATCCCAGATATATTTTCAGTCATATCCATGTTATATTATGTAGTTATGCATGTGCATTTTCTTCAAACTATTCATCTTATTTTATAAAGTTGTATTTTCATATTATGCATGTATTTTGCTATTCTCCTCTAATTCATATTGCATTTACCAAAGGCAATTCGCCATAGCCTTTGCCATCGTACAAGACTTAGTATACATTTTGCTTCTCACCAAATGATACATGTGTGCTGATTCACCACGAATATATTCCATCTCGTATGTGACATGGAAGTTTAATAATCTTTGTGGGTGTGATGGTATCAAACATAATTGGATTTGCTGGATGACGTTTCATTATTATTTTCTTTATCATTGTTTGTTTCTTTCAAACTCAATTCCCTGCTTCCCTGCATATTGTAGTTCCACTTTGTCTCCCTCATGACTTAATAAAAATTTGTTTTGGACTGTGAATCTTTGTGAATGTGTCACATGGTAGGGATAACCTAGGACTTGAAAATGGCATGGATGTCCGAAAAATGTTGTGATGAAATAGTTCAAAAAGGGTACTGAGATTTGTATTTCTATTCATATATAACCTAGATTTGGATCGTTTTAGCAATTGCAATGTGAACACTCCTATACATGAGCCTGTTGGGTCATATCAAAAGTAAAAATTGTACAATGTAAGATAGAAAAATAAATACTTCCAACAGAAATAATGATTTCAATACTTCTCTCAATAGAGACTGTAGACTAATATAGACTACTGAAGACTGCGAGTCTGTAGACTACTTTCATTTCGCAGAAATATTTCACTTTCAGTTATTGCCAGGAGGAAAAAAACTTCTTTGCATATAATAACCAATAGTTGATAAATGATAAACCGATGTCTCTCATGATGTCAAAGAATATGAAGAATCTACACATAAGCTTCTATATATTTTTGGATTTTCGCGCTTCATTTGATGGATTAATAAACATTATCAGGGCACGGAGCTTCGCTAGCTATTTATTTATAAACTATTGCTAAACAGAACACAATTCTTTAAAATGATTGGGAAAGAACAGGCACAGCCCAAAACTGTTTCTTCCCCGAATTTTGATTCATAAGGTGCGTACAGACTTTCGCTCTGCTCCGCAACCGAACGTCACTCCAGCAGAGCGATTGATGATCGATCGGCGAGCAACAGTGGTTCGACCGGGGAACGCGAGAAGATCTAACATCTTCCGTAACGTTCATGATGGGTGCGTAAGCGGAGCGACTGTAGTTCGATGGTGATACGAGGGCGGTACGAGGGAGGAGCGTGCTCGGTGCGGGTTGGAAGCGCGAATATGTTACGCAGCTATACACTATAAATAGTTCAGAAAGTAGGTTATGTTCCATACCCTTGGGTTCAGGTTCAATTCTAAGTCCAATCATTTGAAAACAAAAAAGTTCTAATTAAGATTGTTTACAAACCAAATTGAATAACAAAATAACACTCACTGATCACTTAAAATTGTCAGATAATGATTAACTTTGGAAATTATGATAAACTCTAGTTTAGAGATTAGAATGAAACTAGCACATGTCATGTCAACAAATCATATTATTTTGATCATTCGATAAAAGTTTCTCGCTGATTGATTACACAGCTGGGAATAATTCTGTCTCTCTCCCACACACGAATCTTCTATTTCGACAGACGACGAAATTATCATCTGTTTTTCCAAAGGATGAATAATTATTATTCTTTCCATGTCCTTTAGCGAATTTTCCCAGGTATGAGACCTAGTGCAATCGAATTTTGATATAAAAATAACCAGATATCTAATTAACCAGATATAAATATTATATATACAAAATTGTTCGCTTAATATAATAGGATATATTCAGAATAAAAGAAGAAGAAGAAGAAGAAGAAGAGAAGAAGAAGAAGAAGAAGAAGAAGAAGAAAAAGTAGAAGATGGTGAAGAAGAAGAAGAAGAAGAAGAAGAAGAAGAAGAAGAAGAAGAAGAAGAATAAGGAGCAGGATGCTGAGTGGGAGGAGGAGTAGTAGGAGAAGGATGAGAAGTAGGAGGAGGAATTGGTCAATCCTGAAATCCTCCTTGAGTCCTGGTTGTATCTGGCATTGGTCCAAGTGGAGGACTCCTTGAATATGTATGTGACAATGTTGGGGCATTACTCAGCCATTAGTATGCTGCAACTGCATCACCCATCCACCATTGTCTCATGTCCAAAACAGCACATCTGTCCCAAATACAACCTACCGCACACAACGATCTTTCTTCTTCTTCTTCTTCTTCTTCTTCTTCTTCTTCTTCTTCTTCTTCTTCTTCTTCTTCTTCTTCTTCTTCTTCTTCTTCTTCTTCTTCACCTTCTCCTTCTTCATTTACTGTCTTGTTCTTCTCCTTCGTCTTCTACTCCTGTTTTGCTCTTCTCCACCATCCTATTCCATTCCTTCCTTCATCCTCCTTCACTTCAACGTCTTCTTGGCAATTCTCAAGGAAGGTCTCAAGAAGAAAATTTTTGAGAGGAGTGATGGAAGAATCAGGGATAATGTGAAAGGGAGGTTCAAGGTACGTACTCTCAGGATGTGTAGGAACGGTGTGAGAGGACGGTTTGGACGGAGATTATGGACTGTATTCGACACAGTAATATTCAATATCCATATAGTACAATGTGGTGAGGACTTGGATGGTGACTTGTCACATGGTGAAGTCGAAGAAGATTTCAAGATTCGCTGAAAATCAAGGTTTGAGGTATTTTGTATGAAGCTCTAAGCATGGAGTAAGTAAATATTATAGATTATTAATCTTCTATATATATATATAAAAGCGAAATGGCACTCACTGACTGACCGACTGACTCACTCACTCGCAGAACTAAAAATCTACCGGACCAAAAACGTTCAAATTTGGTAGGTATGTTCAGTTGACCCTTTAGAGGCGCACTAAGAAATCTTTTGGCAATATTTTAATTCTAAGAGTGGTTTTTGAGGATTTAAAGTTCGTCTTTTAGCATGTATATTCTTCTTATTCTCTTAATTTTTATTGAAAAAAGGCCATACCATATGTTAATATAGAACTATAATCTAGAGAGAGTACCTCTTCGAAACAGTTGTTAACTGGTAACTAAATTAATAATCTTGTCAGGTTGGCATTAAGTTGAGTTGACTTCGTTAGGTTGGCACCAAGTTGAAGATTGAAATGCATTTATCGCGGAAAAATTGATTGGGCACTGCTACTTCAATCAAAGCTATTCCTGGTAATATTATATTACTAGCCGTCAGGCTCGATCCGCTCGCCATATCCGTTCAGCCAGACGTTTGTCTGGACCCCTGACTGGATCGTCCTAACATATGATAAAAATGCTCAAATGAGAAATGCAGGCGAGCGAAGCGAGCCTGCTGATCTCATCCTTGGACAATCCAGTCGGGGGTCCAGGGGGCGGAGCTAGCCTGACGGCTAGTATTTCAATAGATTATAGATCATTCATTCAATCTATGCTTCAAGTAACCATTCAAGCTGAGTGAGCTAATAATATTTCAATACTAATAGGATAGCTCTTTGAGGGGAACATGACTAGTTCATACTAGTCATGGCGCAGAATATTCAATGAGATTCAGTAATGTGGGATATTGAAATATATATGAGATCGAACTATGGGATACGAATGGAGGATTTTCAAGGGATATCGTTTTGTGAGATGAATATCAATTCATTCCTCTCAATGTATATGGGTTATCATAAGATTGTTGAATTCAAATTGGATTCCTTCATCTATATTGACCTATAAGATAATTTTATATATTCGTCGTAGGAGCTAGTTCATGATAATAACTGAAAATCTAGGTGAATTTGCTATTATAATATGAATAATAATTACCGGGCTGACACATAGTTTTTGAATAATGACGATCATCGAATTTCCATCTAGCTATTCGCCCTGTTGTCAATATTTTGCAGTAGCAGAAGTCTTCGGAGTGATTCACAGCATTCAATTGGATTTTCGTTTAATAATAATTATTTTTATATGATATTAATATTTCCAAAATGCTTTGGAATCAATCTCACTCAATTCTCACATAAATATTTTCAAGATTTGAAATTGATGAGTTATTGATTAGTATAACAACGATAAGCATTCGATGATGTATATTATTTCATGATCTGTAAGATGGTTGATTATCTATACATAGATAACAATGTAGTATTGAGCTATGATAGTTCTTTCACGCGTGATTATAGTTATCCATTTCAATCCTTTTCTGTTTATTAAAACATCATCTCAATATACATATACATTAAAATTTTAAATGAAAAGATAGCTGAATGGAACATCTAAATTTAAAAGAATGGTTTGTAAAACATTTTTGGACTGAAAACTTTGGGGAAATCTAGAAGACATAATCTAATTTTGGACTTTTAATGTTACCTTTATTTGGGAGAAAAATAGTACAAAATATTGTTAGTTTTTCTCTCCCGATCTGAAGAGATCTGATAGAGGAGAATAAAGAATAAAACTCAACTTTGCAGATGACCAACAGGTCATCTCGTAAAAAAGATATTTTTGTAATCATCAAAATCATTATTTATTGTCATGTTAGGTTTTTTCTTGTATCATATATATATTTATATTCTATTTCCATAATATCCATTCATTATCTATCGTTTTGAAGCAAGTTACCAAAGATCTAGGGATCCAAAGCTACATCCAACTGAAAAGTACAGCTCTGGACAGAAAACAATGGAAGGCTGCCTACCAATCGAATGATTGAAGCTGAAGAAGAAGATCCATCGTTACCCCATTGTCTTTTACTGCACGTATTGAAGTACCCACTCTTTTTTATTTCAATATTTTATGTTAATGTACACACATTGTTCAGAATCATCACGTCTCTGCTTGAGTCACGTGCTACCAGCCGGCTGGAAAAACATAAACATTCTTAATGACAAAGTCTTCTTAGAGCACGAGAATAATTCACTTCAATTATTAAAGTAAATTACACGAAACTACTGTTCAAGAGAGGGTAAATTTAATTAATCTTGCTTCTCATTCCATCCTGTTACACTATTTATTCCCAAGAGCTGTTAATGTACAAACCTTAATGAAGTACAAGGGTTGTTTGTTATTCAAAGAAAATGCAACATGTTTCTCATCATAGTTTCTTCTACCGTCTCCTAATTCTATTATTGCTTCTTATCTTGTTTTTCTCTACCCTCCTCTTCCAAAACTCCTGATCTTCTTCCTTTCCAACTTCCAATCCTCTTCCTCCACATCTTCTACTTCTTCCCTTCTTTTTATTTCCTCGTTTCCTCCCCTCCATGTAATCATCTTTCTCTATTGTTGTCCGCTTCTAGATTCTTGTTCATAACTGTTGAACAGGAGCCAACTGATCCAGACCATAATTGCTCAGCTTGTAGATGCTCAGTCACGTGCTTCTACAAGTTATACAAGCTACGAGTTCTTGTACTTGTACAAATTTTCCACAACAAGATACCCTCACCTTTAGTACCCATCTTCTCTAAAACCTTAGGGCAAATCTCACTGCCCTTTAAGAGGAGGTAGGAAGGAAGGAATCTGTTTCTCTAGCATCGGTCTAGCTTGTAGTCACTTGTTTACATTACTCTTGAAAGACAGATGGCGTTGGAGTGAGAGGGGGTGTTGGAAGAAACATTGAAGATAAGGAGAATGATGATGAGGAGAAGGAGGGAAAGGAGGAGTGAGTGTAGGTGGAAGGAGGGATGTGAGAGGGGTGAAGGGGGGGAATAAGTAGTTAGAGATGGAGAGTAAATGAGGATAGAGGAGATGGTGTAGAAGAGTGGGGGTTAAAGAGTAGGATGAAGAGTGGCTTGGTGAAGAGGGTGAGAAGGAGCGAGTAGAGGGTGAGGAGAATGTGATGTGGAGGGGGAGGGGGCGGATTAAGAGAAGGAGAAAGACAATGATGGAAAGGAGGTTGGAGAAAACCAGGATGAAGGTGGAGAGGAGATCGAAGAATTAGGAGAGAATAGAATGGAGAGAAGAAACACGAGAAGGAGAATAGGAGACAGAGGGTTGAGGAGGAGTAGTAGAAATAGGAGGAGAATGATGAATAGGTGATATAGAGGAAGGTTTAAGAGTAAGAGTGACAGAGCTGGAAAAAATAGAAGGGAGAGGAGTAGAAGGAGAAGGAAGATGAAGTGAAGGAGAGGGAGGAAGAAGAGAACGACAAGGAGAAGGGAAAAATAATGGGGAAGAGAATGGGAGAAGATGTATTCTGGAGGAAGGAAAAGATGATGCAGAGAAAGAATGAAGAGAAGTGAGTTGCAGTATCAAAATCAAATCAAATCAAATTTTATTCGCCAATTAACAACAGTTTTACATGAAAATGAATAAATAATTTGTAGTTAAATAATTGGCGTGGCTAGAAAAAAAAATCTTGTGCTCAAGCCACGAGTTCAAAACATTTTTTACCAATATTTTAACATGATTTTAGAATTAATACAGCTCTTTATAATATAATCCAGACCAGTACAATACAGATAGACAAATAAAAAAAAATCATAGACTTAATGTCATATGGATAATAATATATAATATAACCCAGATACTTCAAATACTTTAAATAGCACTAGAATTTCAAAATAGACTAGTGGACATTTGCATACTTCAATAAACATTATTAATATTATTATACATACGGTATTTAAGAAAAATAAAAAATATATTCTGTTTATCAATTGGGAATTTTAAAGTAATAAAAACGAAGTATAGACGAAGTAGAAAAGGGATATGACGGAGATGGAAGAAAGTAGAGGAGGAGGTCGAAGAGGAATAGAAGAAGGAATAACTGTGAGGAAGAAATGAGGTTGAGGAATCTAATTGATTGTGAACAGAAAAAAGAAAACAAGTGAGAGGAGGTGGTGAAAAATGTAGGACTGAAGAAAGAAAAGAAGAGAGCCACACAAAGTAGGACTAAGAAAATGAAAATAATGAGAAAGGGGAGCAGATATAGAGAGAGAGGTTTCGAGGAGCGGGTTTGGCAGAGGATTAGTTCGAGGAGGAAAAGGAGGAGGGGAAACAAAGTTAAGAATGGAGAGTGCACGATGATGAGGAAAGAGCAGCAGAAATAAGATTATTCTAAGAAAAAGAAGATGAAGAACAGAGAGAAGAGAAAGAGGAATGATGATGATGATGACGATGATGAAGATGAGGAAGAGAAAGAGGTGGAGGAGTAGGAGGAGGAGGAAAAAGAGGAGAAGGATCTGAAGGAGGAGGATTGAGGAGGAGAAGTGGAAGTAATAGGTCATTGAGCGGAGGTATGAGGGAGTCGTGTAGAGAAGAGGAGGTGGATGGGTAGGGGGATGAGGAGGAGGAGGAATGGTAGGAGGGGTGAAGGGGGAGGAGGAGTAGAAGGAGGGTAGTAGGAGGAGGAGAAGTGGAAGGAATAGGTCATGGAACAGAGGGATGAGGAGTCTAAAGAAAGGGTTGAAGCAACAAGATAGGGAACTTGTCACTTGTTTGAATTAATATTCCAGTCAGGATTCAAGCGTAAAATTATTCAGCTCCATTCCTTGGGTCTTCCTTGTACTTTTCGTTTCTTTCCTCTACTGTTTTGTACCCCTCGTTATCATCTCGCCACATTTCTTTGGCGAGTTCCTCCTCTCCATATAACTTATCAAGCATTCCATGCGAGATCACTTCAATGTTCAATAAATATTTGATGGTAATCAGCCAATTATTTCCCCCGATTTCCCTCATTGAATTATTATACCTTCCTATCCAGAAGCTGATCTCACTAGGCGTCAAATCTGCAAAACCGTAGAAACCAACCCGAAAAAAAACAAAATCTATTTAAAAGTGTTCTTTATTTTTCTGGCTATCAAGAAAGGTTCCGATTGATGATTTCTTAATCTATTTAGAATAAATCTCTCCTATCAAGAAATTATACAATCTATGAATTTTAGCATTACACAATCATATTAAATGTAAATTTATTCCATTCATTAATTCAATTTGTTCTACTTGGCATTCACATATTAATACATCTCATTCATTTATATTTATCATCTTGTTTTGTATTCTACTGTATTGCTGTATTGTTGTACATTGCTTAGACTCTATAGTGGGATGCTACACGATAGTTTAAGGGAATTAATCCAAGTATGTAAAGGACTTTTTCCCATATTGTAAATGTATTTTTCCATGTTTTCATGTTTATTGTTTTGTTCTACTATTGTGGATGATTTCCACAGTTTATTTTAATTGATTTTTTGAGTTTTTTATTGATTTTATAGGATTTTATTTTTTAGTATTCTTTTAAATTGTCTTGTATTGTATTGAATTTCATATTCAATTATTTTTTTATCATTATATTTCTTACTGGCACTCCTTTTCTGCTCATCTTTCATGAGTTCGAGATCTAATTATGAATATTTTCTGTCTTCATAGCATAATAACTTTAAGATTCTCAATTAATAGAAATGACTAATTTAAGTTTTTATCTCTGTTTGGTCTAGGTCCTATCATCATTACCTTCTGAAATAAATTAATTTTGTAATCATTGTTCATTGTGTCAGCGACTATCGATTATTGATTATTACTGATTAATACTTTATATGTCGTTAATTTCCGATTATTACTGATTAATACTTTATATGTCGTTAGTTTCTTATTATTACTGATTAATACTTTATATGTCGTTAGTTTCTGATTATTACTGATTAATACTTTATATGTCGTTAGTTTCTGATTATTACTGATTAATACTTCATATGTTGTTAGTTTCTGATTATTCCTGATTAATACTTTATATGTCGTTAGTTTCTGATTATTACTGATTAATACTTTATATGTCGTTAGTTTCTGATTATTACTGATTAATACTTCATATGTCGTTAGTTTCTGATTATTACTGATTAATACTTTATATGTCGTTCTGTTTCTGATTATTACTGATTAATACTTTATATGTCGTTAGTTTCTGATAATTACTGATTAAAACTTTATATTTCGTTAGTTTCTTTACATTATTTTATTTGTTGTTGTCATACATATTTATATAAGTGTTCTCTTGTAAGTATTGGAGATTGAATTAGAATTGCATTGGAATAGTTTGTTAGACTGAAGATATTTATTCAAATAATATGAATAAACAAGCTTGAATTTTCATACATTATCACGCGAAACTTTAATAAAGTAATAGTCATATTTCGTTAGTTTCTGATTATTACTGATTGATACTTTATATTTCGTTAGTTTCTGATTATTACTGATTAATACTTTATATTTCGTTAGTTTGTTCACATTCATTTGTTGTTGTCACACATATTTATATATGTTTTTTTCTGTAAGTATTGGAGATTGAATTTGAATTGCATTGAAATAGTTTGAAACCCTAGACTAAAGATATTTATTCAAATAATATGAATAAACAAGCTTGAATTTTCATACATTATAAAGCGAAACTTTAATATCCCATCATAAAAATTTCAAAAATAATACATAGAATCATAATGATTAATGACAAAAGACATTTATTCAAATAATATGAATAAACAAGCTTGAATTTTCATACATTATCAAGCGAAACTTTAATATTCCATCATCAAAATTCCAAAAATATACATAGAATCATAATGATTAATGACTAAAGATATTTATTCAAATAATATGAATAGACAAGCTTGAATTTTCATACCTTATCAAGCGAAACTTTAATATTCCAACATCAAAATTCCAAAAATAATACATAGGATCATAATGATTAATGATTAAAGATATTTATTCAAATAATATGAATAGACAAGCTTGAATTTTCATACCTTATCAAGCGAAACTTTAATATTCCATCATCAAAATTCCAAAAATAATACATAGGATCATGATGATTAATGATTAAAGATTTTTATTCAAATAATATGAATAAACAAGCTTGAATTTTCATACATTATCGCGCGAAACTTTAATAGAGTAATAGTCATCATCAAAATTCCCAAAATAGCACAAATAGTTGTAATGATTAATCATATCTGCACAATGAACAATGAGCATTCTATTGAAATTCTTAACATACATATATGACCCTTGATCCTTCACATGATATATGATTGGAGTGACAGTGTGCAGTGCACTCGACATGCATACAGCATAGCAGGATGTGAAGAGTTGTATGGTTTCTTGTGTTCTCCGCTGCAACATTATAATAATATACAGTTCCCTGTGAATGTCAAGTGGGATTTGCCCATGTCGGCCAGCCAGACCAGACAGCCTCAACGAGAACAAGAAAAGCCGCTTCTTTCTCACTATCTTCTTCTTCTCTTCTCCTTCCTCTTTTCCCTTTTCTTCTTTTTCTTCTTTCACTTGTCTTCTACATGGTGAATAATATTATATGCTAAGAAGATTATATATAAGAAGAAGAAGAAGAAGAAGAAGAAGAAGAAGAAGAACTGAAGGAAAAGCAATATTTGATGGGAATGGAAGAAGTAGGAAGATAATCAACAAGGGGATGAGGCGAAGAGGTGGAAGGTGAAATAAGAATAAGGAGAAGGAGAAGGTGGAGATGATGATAAGAAATGGAAGAGAAAGAAGAAGAAGAAGAACTGAAGAAAAAGCAATATTTGATGGGAATGGAAGAAGTAGGAAGATAATCAACAAGGGGATGAGGCGAAGAGGTGGAAGGTGAAATAAGAATAAGGAGAAGGAGAAGGTGGAGATGATGATAAGAAATGGAAGAGAAAGAAGAAGAAGAAGAAGAACTGAAGAAAAAGCAATATTTGATGGGAATGAAAAGAAGTAGGAAGAGAATTAATAAGGAGAATAGGGCGAAGGGAGGGGAATAGAAAAATGAGTAGGTTGAGAAGAATGAAGAATAAGAAGAAGGAGAAGGTGGAGATGATGATTAGTAATGGAAGAGAAAGAAGAAGTTGTTGTGGTAGAAGAAGAAGAGGAAGATGAAGAAGGAGAAGAAGAAATGGATGAAGAAGGAGGAGAAGAAGAAGAAGAAGAAGAGGAAGAAGAAGAAGAAGAAGAAGAAGAAGAGAGAAGAAGAAGAAGAAGGAGGAGGAGGAGAAGAAGAAGAAGAAGAAGAAGAAAAATAAGAACTGAAGAAAAAGCAATATTTGGTGGAAATGGAAAAAGTAGAGAGAGAATTAAGAAGGAGAATAGGGCGAAGAAGTGGAAGGAGAAATAGAAAAATGAGTAGGTTGAGAAAAAAGAAGAATAAGATGAAGGAGAAGGAAAAGAAGAAGAAGTAGAAGAAGAAGAAGGAGAAGAAGAAGAAGAGGAAGAAGAAGAAGAACTGAAGAAGAAGAAGAAGAAGAAGAAGAGGAAGAAGAAAAACCAGTACATTCAGAATCACACTTGTGTCCATCCCAACATTTATTCGTCCAAAGGTTGGAGAAGACTCTGAACAGAGCAGAGCATGCTGTTGAATTATTCCACTGTCAGCCTTGAGAGAAATTGGAATACTATGGAAAGAGGAAAATCGGGAGAATGCGAAGAAAGTGAGTCATATTTGAAAGTGAACGTATTCATCAAATTCAGGTTATTTGACGTAGCCTAATATTATTGTAAAGAACAAAAAAGTGGAGAGTCATGAGAAGTGAGAGGATGCACAAAGTAGATCACTGTTTCTCTGTTTCTCACTGGTACTCTTTCCACATTTTCAAGATTGAAGTCCACTAAAATCAATAATGGTGTAACATATTGGACTAGTTTTTCAATTCATGGATAAAAAATCTCACGTCCTCATGCCAATTTCAAGTTGATCCATTTATAACTTATTGCATTTTTTCTTATGCTGATTTGATGTACTGTTGATGAATCACATTTGCATATCCAAAAATAAATAAGCATGTGAATCTGAATGATTACTGCTTTGTAAGTATTCGTTATTTATACTGCATTGGATTTTTTTTAATTGGATTCACTTTTTTATTCCAGAATTCGACATCTGAAGCTAAATTTGGGAATGTGAAGGCACTCCAGATGTGAACGTATCAACACAGGCAGGAGGTAATTCGAAATAAATTCCCAATTTAATTCCAAAATGGATTTAAATCCAGAAATAAAGAAAATTATGTGAAAGTTATGTAGAGAGCATGATAAATTCAGGGGTAGTCTTCCCTCCCTCCATTCAATACCATAACCTATCTCCCAATATATCCCAGCTTTTAGTACCAGCCCCCCACATAAAGTGGTAATATAGTCGAATTCTCTCTTTTTTCCCCCACAAATAAGGCACACTTGCAAAAAAGTGCGTTTTAACTACCCCCCCGCCAACTTTTTGTGGCACCCCTGATTAATTTCTCACGAATGATCAGGACTCTTCGATTCGATCATAAAAATCCTTCAACGTTGTAACCGACATATTGGAATGAATGTTTTGAAGAAATTAAATCATTCGCATTGTATACTCCTCCTCTACACTCAATCCCCATACTGAAATCGTCACCGTGACCGTCTCATAGTGGGCTTGACGTGAGAATAAACATTTCCTTATGTGGCATACTATAATATGGCATACTGAACACTGAATTAGTTATTTGTGCAACTAGTGCGCAAAGTGTCAGTTTGCTGCACCGAAAGAAACGTTTACGCCCGAGCCGTAGGCGAGGGCGGAATGGTTTCTTGAGTGCAGCAGAGGAACTTTGCGCACGTATTTCACATTAAGTTTTTCCTACAGTTACCATTGAATATGAAAAGTGGGTAATTATGGGTAAAATTGCCTGAAATCCATCAAATGTTTTTCTGTGTAATTTTATTATTGATAAAAACCTTAATCCTAAAATCCCAAAGTCCTCGTTGTCCTTGGTTATAATATATAATGAATAATAATCAGCGCGTTGTGCTTGGTTGCACCTCTGCTCACTATAGCAGCCACAGCAGTCACTGTTACCAACTTCATTTTGATTTTGCTGCACTGTTGCTCCATATAACCTACTAAGTATTTTGCGTTGCCATGTTGCAAATCTGGAGTGCAGAAAAATTTTTCCCGCACTAGAGCGGGAAAGTGATTCTTTGCGTTCTGTAATCAGTGCAGCAATGGCCACTTTTCAACGTAACTGTAGGAAAAATTAATAATCTGCACAGAAAACGAAACCTACTCTAGAACATGGTACGCTATAGTGGAGTAGGACAATTTCCACACAGAAAACACTGCGCATGACACATTATGAGTCAGTCATTTTATTGTAACTAACTTTTGTAATTGTAATCTATCCAATATCTGTAATTGATGTAGTAGTTTTCGTTTTTTTGCGAAATGAACATTTATTCCTATCATTACTTGTCAATAGTATATTTCGCACCTAGAGCAGAAAATGAGATTTTTCCAGCTCGAAATCGGTTTTCAAGTCCGAGGCCGTAGGCCGAGGACTAGAAAAGATTGAGAGCTGGAAAAACATTTTTGCCCGTGGTGCGAACGATATTTTTCGCCACACTACAGGTATTGCTGACAAAATAAATAAAGAATACAAAATAAAGAATACTCGTTAAGCTATCGTACCTATCTCTTGATTTTAGTGTTAGAAGATTTGCAGTCAGGATTTCAGATTCTTTTAAAATTTCACTTGGAATACCACAGTCATCTTCAAGCATTTTTGAAAATTCGGAATGCACTAATCAACAATAAATAATTGAATAAAACTGGTTGCGAAGCGAATTAGTTTGATTCGAAACTGGAACTAAAATCATGGCGACTTCAGCTTATTATGAAAGTGGACACTCGCCCGATCTAGCGGATGACTTATTAATAATAATTAGCGCGTTGTTTCCAGCCATAAGCGGCTGGAAAGAGACAACTTTCTGGCCTAGACCGGAAAAGAAACCCTTTTCTGACGTCGTCTGCAAACGAGGTCTTTCAGATCTACGTAGGGACTGGAAAACAGCTGCTTTCTGTGCAGTGTGGCGAAAAATTTGTATTAATCATTCAAAGCTTCTGAATGAGAATGGACTCCATTACACGTGCAAAGTAATAGATCAGTAAAGATAATCAGTAAAGAAAAACATCTGAGTAGCAAAAGTCTTGGTATCTCATAAATATAACATTTCAAAAAAGAAGAAATGATTGATTGATATTGGGAGAAGGAAATTGATTTGACGAGAAGGACAATGTAAGTGTGTGCCTTTCGCTAAACATTCAGCAGCAGTGGCGCAGTTGTGTGCCTGCACTTTTTTAAAGATGAAAAAGAAGACAATTTTGAATAAAATTTAGAATTTAGAAATAGGCCGGCACATCTAGAAAATACCTGAGTCTATATCTAATTCATGCAGGTGAACGGGCTAGAGTCAAGAAAACTTCAATTAATCTTGCCATGCCTGATTTAATAGGTTTATACGATAGAATAACACTACAATTTGAAATAATAGAAAAATACAAACAGTTTCAATAAACATTGGCAGCTAAAATCGAACAACAGAAACAACAATATCATGTTACTTTGTTGACATTCTTCATCTGATTCGGGGGCGCATTACTATCCCCGTTTAGATAGCAATACGTCACAAAACCAAACAAGATCAGTCATAAAATAACCAATTAATTTCAACATGAAATTACTCAAGAAAGAAAAAAAACCCGTTGAACCCAAATTTCGTCGATAGTAACCCATATAACCCATTTCATAATAATTTTGAATCCCCACTTTTTATTGACATTCTCGAATGAACCTTTGTTTCACTACACTGCACTTTCGTTGGTTTGTACGTTGCTTTATCGTCGGGGTTACAGTACCTTGTTTTTGGCGGTGAGCTTTTACCGGTTGAATTTGGCTTGACGGCGACGTCCTCTTACGTCCCTAGACCTGTCGTCTGAACGGGTGTCTTGAAGCGGTTTTACATAAAGTTGCGGAACCAAAGGGGTGGTAGTACAAGAAGTTGGTTTGGGGACACACATGAACCGCTGTAAATAAATGTATTACAGCATTAATTTCTAACTCTTCCTACAATTCATCAAAAGCTAAAACAGGAGTTTATTCTGTTATTTAATTTAGATTTTATCTTGACGTTCTGATTTCATTCTCAAAATTTAACAGATTTAAAACAAATTTACTTGCCAGAGTGTCATTGAAATACAATGTAACCTTTATGAAAACATCCGTAATAAATTAATATAATGCGTTTAGAAAATGAATACTTCATTAATTATGATGTTAACTTATATGATATTTGTCGTTTGGATTGCGAAATCAAATACAATTTTTCATATAGTAGCTCGGCTAGTATTGTTGGAAACTTGTGCGCTAGCCAACATTTATTTTATTTATTATTTATGAACTTTAGGACGCAATCCAAGTGTAAATAACGGGCATTCGCCCAAAACTGCTCAGAACCTTAATTAAAAATGAACATTCATTAACATTAATTTCCTGGAAAAGAAAAACTTTCTTCTTCGTCTATTAAGATTTCTATCATAAAAAATTTACTAAATCATTCGAAAGCCTTAATGACATAAGAAAACAGAGTCTGAAAAATATAAATTATAAAATGTCATAAACTCAATATGAACATAATCTTAAAAATTTCATTCCAATTTAAATGCTATCTTCCTGACTTTCAGCAATACTCTACGATAATATATCTCCAGAAACAATAACTCAAATGTAACGTAACTGAAAACTTTCCATACTTCTGTAGAAAAAAATTTATAAGTATCTTCCATCACTAATAAAATCAAAAGGATTATTCTCAATCAATATTATTAACTTGAAAAATAACAGGCTTAATTAATTCAATACTCTTATGGAAGTTTCAATCAATTTATAACACTTAAATTATTCCCTAAATTATATTTTAACCTTATTTTACGTACCTTAGCGGTTATTTGAAGAAACAATTATTCGTACATGGTGAAGAAACACAATTAAACCTTTCAGGACATGGCACTACTAGTAAAATTTAGACATTAATAAACAATAAAACTAGCTCCTACATTAACTACTGAAATAAACTTATAAACCTGCCCAAAAAGGGGGAAACATAGTGACTACATCTTTACTCTCGTAGTGCTCCTAGCAAAGTGTCCTCCGGAACGTAATCTGGTCTTGCGCGGCTGGGGAATCCCCACTACTGTATTTAGAAACAGGTCTCCTATTGGGCGAATGGAATCAATTTGACCAATCGTCGCGTGGCTTCTACAGCCTTTGGACCAAATAGTAACTGCAAAATAGGTAGTTTGTTATAATTTCAATGCTTGCTGTTTTCCAACTTATCGCATTTTATGTCGCGACAAGAAGGCTAAGTTTTAGAGATAATTCCAATAATCTACATTCCTCGACGACTCGGAGCCACAATTTTTAAATATCTATCATGGGAAACTCGAAGTCATGGCCGTTCATATTAGAGAGAGAAAATAATTTATTTCGCTAACTCACTTACAATAATGGCTCTAGTCTATTGCGTATTCAATTTACTATTATAACTAGGGAAAAGGCCTGAATTAAAGACAGTGCCCGGCACACTCCCCTTCCTTCCGGTGTGAAACACGCAAAAAGAAATCTAATCAGGATATGTTACCATAGAGGCATTCTGTATGATTTGGAGAGTCGAATTTCTGGATTGATAGTAGGATCCAATTTGAAGCGGGCCCTCTTCAAAAGAAATCTCTTTAATCATTCCGAAATTCAGCAAAATGTATAACTAATTGAGATTTGGGCAAGAGTCTTTAAAACTGTGGCAAGAGTCAGGACAAAACAATATGGGCGTGTCCACCTTTTAAGTAGGCACTAAAGACGGACCGAGTATAATAATCTTGAATACTTCAATCACTTTATTGAGTCCCTGGTTATTTTCTTGGCAAACTCTAACAGGGAAAACGTTTAAAAGACATCATAGTTTTAATTGGTTCTATGTTACTCTGCTGTTGTAAAATATGAAGTACGTTTGATCATAATAGTAAAGGATGAAACTTTTTCACTCAGCTGAATGTATTGGAATCTAACTATCATTACTATAGAGTTGAGAGTGCAATATATTTTTAACAATATAAAGCAATTCAGTAGGCAATACTATTCTACATAGACTACGATTCAAAGATAATAATGGTTGAAACTGCAACGCTAGCGAGTCATCGGAGAGCAATGACACACGCTTGATGTACATTCCGTAGCTATGAAACTTTTCTATCCATTATTGTATTCCAGCCGGAAATCTCTACCACTGAATTATATTAGTGAACTAAAATGGATTCAGTTGAACTGAATAAACCTAAGATAAGATTATAATTGTATTAATCACGGAAGGTAAACTAATAAAGAATAGGGATATCCACAAAATAATATGAAATATAAAGCGAATAGAATAAAAAAAATATGAGGCCTTAGACATTATCCTTATTATTTTATGAATGAGAATATATTTTATCTATGTGTACCAACTCCTAACTAGGTAAATGTATAATTCTTAACTATGAATGGATGAGTATTAAGCTATTGAAAATGGGTATAGTATAGAATATTATGATAAATCGTCTTACGCTAAATAACTTATTATTATTAGAGACATCACATACATACATTGCTACATAGGATATTATGACTGTTGATAACTTCAAAAATTGATCATCACCCGATTTACCAAACAATCAATTATCTACTACCGTGGGAAAACTGTACAATAATTTCAATTACCGCGAGTATGCAGCCGTGCATGAAATAAAATTAAACCTAATTCACCTACCTAAATATATTTAATATTACGAAGTTAATAACATAATTTAATGACTAATCTAGTTGCGCAAGTTATTTACATTCCGGAATTTCTTCTATATACATTATATTGTCACGTAACAAAATCTTTGACTAATAAACCCTTCATGAACCCGTAATGAATCCTTATAACAAATACGGTAAATATCTTTATCATAACTCTTTTTCTCCTTTCTCCTTCTCATTCATTAGGAATCATCTCGTTAATTTTATTTTAATTTAACCCGTTCAGTACTGTTCCAATATTTATTTCTACTTTCACTGATAACCATTTTAACATTACCTAGGTACTCGAAAAAGTTTCTCTGTTATTTTATTTGTATACCTTAACTAATCACTTTAAATATTCATTGTCTAAAACCTTCAATTTCCGTTACCATATACCAAATTTCTAAGCAACTTTAAACTCAATAATACCCCTTTTTTTTACCACTTTTTACTTGTGTTTTTGCGGCTGACTTTCCTACCAAACATTAACGAACCTTTTGACTGGGCTTCCCTAAACTGCATTACGCTGATTGTTTTCCTTACAATCACTACGAAGACTCACTAAATATTCTAGATTTCGGTTTACGTTATTCTACTGACGAGCCCCATAACTCTCGAATGAACCAGACCGTTTACTAGATACAATTAAATCTTAGCTCACACCATCTTCGGTGCCTTTCGCTAAAATTATACAATTCCACCGTACAAATTTGCAAGGTTAGTCACAGCTAAATTCCTTGATTTGTTACATGGACAACTTTTCGGGCAGTGCTCCGTTCTCTCTGGACACGGACCTACACTCGCGCCGATTACCTAAATTCAACAACAACACACACAGGCAGGACATCCCCTTGTCCTCCTCTAAATCTTGAGTCTCAACTAAACAAAAAAAATTTTCCCACAGCCTACAGGAAACGTCACCAACACAACGGATCTTTACACTATCACTACGCATGCCTACCGCAAAAATCACAACCTAAAAAAAATATTTCCAATAATAAAACTGATTCACCTTTTCGAGAATAAACATTACTGATAAAGGGACTTGACAACCTCATCTCAATCAACTTATTTTTATACAAATTCCCAAGGATTTGATCATCGTTTCAAATTTAATCTACAATATCTAATTATTTAGTTTAAACATCTCAAGGCCAAAACTACTCATCAACTTTTCAAAACTACATATCAACAATAACTAATAAAACAGTTTCCTATTTATTCTCTGATTACCTTCGATCTACCTAAACTTATAAAAAAAATTCCTATTTTCCTCAAACATTCTCCCATAATAATTTCCGAATTTTCCTAATTTACTTGGGTTGACCTTTAAAATCTCAATATTCACTTTCACTACTACTATAATGATATTCAACTACCAGACGTGAGACCAGAATACGTACGTTGACATTACAATAATTTCTATCATCATTCACGGAATTACAGAATACAAAAAATTTATTCAGCACTTAGAATCAGTTTTTTCTCACATGTCCTAGTTTCTTCTACTCATTTTTATTCTAACGTTAAACCTTTCAATATCAATGATCAATTTCAATATGAAGTTTCAGAATACTTTCAACTTAAGCATCAATGATACTTGACTTTATCTTTAAGCACTTCGAAAGATTATCATTTTAATGGTTTAACATAACTGAATAACTTTCCTGTTTCATCTACAATTATTTAAACTTCAGAAAAATTGGAGTAGCAACAATAAATTATTCATTCAACTCCAAACCTAAAATATTGACAGTTAACACGTTCACAGAATGAATTTTTAAGTATAGACTCAGAAAAATTGATCTAGTATTATTAGAGTATGTTATGACAAATTTAATTTTTTAGAAAATTTGAATTCCAGAGATTTAAATATCTCTAGACAGCAGAGTCGGCGCAGTTGTGTGCCTTTCGCTAAACATTCAGCAGCAGTGGCGCAGTTGTGTGCCTGCACTTTTTTAAAGATGAAAAAGAAGACAATTTTGAATAAAATTTAGAATTTAGAAATAGGCCGGCACATCTAGAAAATACCTGAGTCTATATCTAATTCATGCAGGTGAACGGGCTAGAGTCAAGAAAACTTCAATTAATCTTGCCATGCCTGATTTAATAGGTTTATACGATAGAATAACACTACAATTTGAAATAATAGAAAAATACAAACAGTTTCAATAAACATTGGCAGCTAAAATCGAACAACAGAAACAACAATATCATGTTACTTTGTTGACATTCTTCATCTGATTCGGGGGCGCATTACTATCCCCGTTTAGATAGCAATACGTCACAAAACCAAACAAGATCAGTCATAAAATAACCAATTAATTTCAACATGAAATTACTCAAGAAAGAAAAAAAACCCGTTGAACCCAAATTTCGTCGATAGTAACCCATATAACCCATTTCATAATAATTTTGAATCCCCACTTTTTATTGACATTCTCGAATGAACCTTTGTTTCACTACACTGCACTTTCGTTGGTTTGTACGTTGCTTTATCGTCGGGGTTACAGTACCTTGTTTTTGGCGGTGAGCTTTTACCGGTTGAATTTGGCTTGACGGCGACGTCCTCTTACGTCCCTAGACCTGTCGTCTGAACGGGTGTCTTGAAGCGGTTTTACATAAAGTTGCGGAACCAAAGGGGTGGTAGTACAAGAAGTTGGTTTGGGGACACACATGAACCGCTGTAAATAAATGTATTACAGCATTAATTTCTAACTCTTCCTACAATTCATCAAAAGCTAAAACAGGAGTTTATTCTGTTATTTAATTTAGATTTTATCTTGACGTTCTGATTTCATTCTCAAAATTTAACAGATTTAAAACAAATTTACTTGCCAGAGTGTCATTGAAATACAATGTAACCTTTATGAAAACATCCGTAATAAATTAATATAATGCGTTTAGAAAATGAATACTTCATTAATTATGATGTTAACTTATATGATATTTGTCGTTTGGATTGCGAAATCAAATACAATTTTTCATATAGTAGCTCGGCTAGTATTGTTGGAAACTTGTGCGCTAGCCAACATTTATTTTATTTATTATTTATGAACTTTAGGACGCAATCCAAGTGTAAATAACGGGCATTCGCCCAAAACTGCTCAGAACCTTAATTAAAAATGAACATTCATTAACATTAATTTCCTGGAAAAGAAAAACTTTCTTCTTCGTCTATTAAGATTTCTATCATAAAAAATTTACTAAATCATTCGAAAGCCTTAATGACATAAGAAAACAGAGTCTGAAAAATATAAATTATAAAATGTCATAAACTCAATATGAACATAATCTTAAAAATTTCATTCCAATTTAAATGCTATCTTCCTGACTTTCAGCAATACTCTACGATAATATATCTCCAGAAACAATAACTCAATGTAACGTAACTGAAAACTTTCTATACTTCTGTAGAAAAAAATTTATAATTATCTTCCATCACTAATAAAATCAAAAGGATTATTCTCAATCAATATTATTAACTTGAAAAATAACAGGCTTAATTAATTCAATACTCTTATGGAAGTTTCAATCAATTTATAACACTTAAATTATTCCCTAAATTATATTTTAACCTTATTTTACGTACCTTAGCGGTTATTTGAAGAAACAATTATTCGTACATGGTGAAGAAACACAATTAAACCTTTCAGGACATGGCACTACTAGTAAAATTTAGACATTAATAAACAATAAAACTAGCTCCTACATTAACTACTGAAATAAACTTATAAACCTGCCCAAAAAGGGCGAAACATAGTGACTACATCTTTACTCTCGTAGTGCTCCTAGCAAAGTGTCCTCCGAAACGTAATCTGGTCTTGCGCGGCTGGGGAATCCCCACTACTGTATTTAGAAACAGGTCTCCTATTGGGCGAATGGAATCAATTTGACCAATCGTCGCGTGGCTTCTACAGCCTTTGGACCAAATAGTAACTGCAAAATAGGTAGTTTGTTATAATTTCAATGCTTGCTGTTTTCCAACTTATCGCATTTTATGTCGCGACAAGAAGGCTAAGTTTTAGAGATAATTCCAATAATCTACATTCCTCGACGACTCGGAGCCACAATTTTTAAATATCTATCATGGGAAACTCGAAGTCATGGCCGTTCATATTAGAGAGAGAAAATAATTTATTTCGCTAACTCACTTACAATAATGGCTCTAGTCTATTGCGTATTCAATTTACTATTATAACTAGGGAAAAGGCCTGAATTAAAGACAGTGCCCGGCACAAGTGTTAATATGGGATTGAAGAAGAAAGAGAAGAAAGGTGAATGGACGGCGAAAAGGAGGAGAATAGGTTCGGATACAGGAAAAATGAGAATAAGTCTCGAATAAGTAAGGGCATGATAATTTTTGAGTAGAAGAAATGATTGATTGATAGGGAGAAGGAAATTGAATCAATGAGAAGGACAATCATAGTGTTGATATGGGATTGGAGAAAAAGAAGAAGGAGTTAGGATGGGGAGTAAAGAAAAAAAAATCGAAATAAATAAAATGGTAAAGGGGTGGTATTAGTTAGCGCACATCTAGAAGTTGCTCTCTCAATTTTAGTGCTACGAATGATAACTAGCTTCATCAAACGTTGAAATGATAACTAACTTCATCAAACGTCTTTAAAGCCCACTATGGGGAAAATATGAACAGTATTACACAAAGATAGAGGATGATGGTAGAAGAACAAGAGGAAGAAGGGGAAAGGTGGGAAAGAGGAGGAGGAAGTGATGATGAAGATAAGGATGAGAAGAGATTCCCAGCTCAGAGCTCAAGTAAGACGATCAGAATTTGAAAGCTCACGTTAATCCTCTTCACTTCGTGATTCTGTTGCAGCAACAGGAGAATGTTTCAAAGAAGAAGAAGACTAAGACGAAGGAAAAGAAGGAGAAGAAGAAGAAGAAGAAGAAGAAGAAGTCGTCTTGATCATGCTAGAAGTATCATTTAGTACTACCCAATTATAAAAGTCAGAATCAAGAATAATAATAATAATGGTAGAAGAATAAATAAATATTTATTTCCCAAGAAAACTAAAACTACTACGTCAAATTTACAAAAAAATATCAGATTACAATAACAATAATATAATGTGTCCTCTACATGTTTAGTGTTTTTTGTGTGAAAATTGACCTACTCCACTATGGCGTACCATGTTCTAGAGTATGTTTTGTTTGTTTTGTTTTCTCTGCGGATCATTATTTGGTTAGTGTTTAGTAAGTCATTAGGTGGTTAGTTGTTGTTTGAAATAATGATTTCTATGTTCTATCTTCCTTTGCTCATCAACCAATTGAACTTTCTAGGATGATTAATCTGTTTAATGATTGCAGGAAGTAGAATATATAATTTAGGTGCTAAATGATTGAAATGTCTCTGGTACAGTGCCTTCCTTGCAACCCTGGTGATGAGAAGATTCCTGTATCTGGTGTTGTAGTTGTGGTTTCTGGTTTGACATGTTGTTGGGTTCTTGTGTAATCTGCATAGTATCTCCTTGGAGTAAAGCTGTTTTGGATCTATCACGCCGAACTCATTGAATTGCTGGTCTGATGAAAAGCGTGGAGGCTTCTGGTTGATGACCCTCATGATCAGCGAGGAGCGATCAACCTGATGAGCGATTCGATGTGCAAGAAGCTTGTACCACCCCATCCTACAATCCCATACAGCATGAGGGACTGTGCTAAAAAGAAGTAGATAACTCTTAGACATCCCTTGTCGACCAGTGTCCTCAAGATCCTGAATAATTATGAGTATATTGAATATTATCGAGGATTTTTGTCAATGGAATAAACTTTAGTACACCCAACAGCATAGATGTGAAGGCAAACACATACAAAAGCTAACGTCTGCATACAGACGGAGAAAAAACCCTCCTCAGGTGTTCGTATGTCTCAACCAACGATCTATATATATATACTAACTCAGTATATATAGATCTAGTATGCTAGTTAGTATATATAGATCGTTGGTCTCAACGCTCATGTGTGTCTCCATAATGTCCGATCAAGTCAGAAATTTGATCTTTCCTACGTCAATCTGCATACGTCAACTGTTGCTGTGTGCGTTTGCTTCGAGAAATTTATGGCAACGTTTCTCGAATCGGTTGAAACTCGTGGTCAGTCCAAACTAAAAACAGTGGGTACCAGCAAGTTAACCTAGCTTCACACACATCGATATTTGTTCGTACGATATTTTGCGTCCTTATAAATTCTATTGGATTGAACAGATGATTCCAAACATATGATGTTTGTCAAGATCCGTTTGATCACATATCAGAGATCAGACGGCAAATATCGTACGAACAAAAATCGATGTGTTTGTGCAGGACTTTAGCATGAATATATCACGTCAAAATGCATTGAGGTGGACAATTGCTTGCTTCATTGCATGCGATGCACAAATCATGATACAATCTAGCCAGCTGACTGCTGAAACTAGACTTAGTTGAACAGCGTTGCCACATCGTTGCTCATGACATCAACAAAATGCAGGCGGCTTTGTTCATATTCCACTGCAAATGCAACTCCAAACAGCATTTCCAATACTGCACTATCCAATTGTACCATAATCTCCTGGAGATCATGTATCACGAACACAGATTATTGAATAAGGCTTACAATCTATTACAATGTGATTAGTTCTGATGAGATTTTGAAGCCCATATCAGCACTGTGGTTAGACCTACAGCAGCTCTATGTATTCACATAGTGCCATGCAAATCTCTTATCTAATGCTTGAGCTTTGGAGTCTGGGCCTTATCTACTGGATTCAACCCTTGGCCCTAAGTCTCCCTTATGCTACGAGGTCCCCCCTTCAACCCTCAGATCACCCCCCACCTTGCATACCCTCTCCCACTCTGAAGTCCACTCCGACGTCTATCTACCCCACCATTCCTGAGTCCCTTTTAGGGTACTATACCTCCCCCACCCCCTGCTTACCGACATTGTACCCTTCCATAGTACCCCTGTTGGGAAGGGTTAGCCCCCATCTTGTAGCAAAGCCCTATACCCTAGTAAGGGATTGGGACCCGCGTATATTATTATATACAGAGTGTGAGAGGTAGGAATTACTGTAGGGTTGTAGGGAAAGGATTTGCGGGGGATTCAGACGGATGTTGTCGTGGAAGCGGAGGGAATGTGATGGAAGGGATGGAGGAGAGAAGGTTTGAGAGTGAAAGATTCTGAGGAGAAGGAAGAATGGAATGGAGAATTTAAGGAAGGAATGAGTGAGAGATAGGTTGAACGTAAGAAATATATTTTCTCATCTATTTCACTATCCATGACGAACTGCAAATAATCCGTTTTGAACTATTTTCAACGACACTACAGTCTAATTTTTTATCTTAGTTATTAAAACTAGTACTCACATGTAGAGCGCTTCTGATTTATTGAATCCATTTTCAACACTGCTGCCTTCATTTCGTTGTCATTGGTACCCAATGACAATGGATTTGAGAAATCCGTAAGCGCTCCACATGTGAGTAATAGTTTTAATAACTAAGATCAAAATTTAGACTGCAGTGTCGTTGAAAATAGTTCAAAACGAGATATTTTTTAAATGATTCAAGTTCGAAAATGATTCATTGATGAGAAAAACCGAGAGAAAGGAAATTGAGGTGAATAAGAGAATCCAGTAATTGGTTGGGCGAACACGTGAGAAGGGTGATAAGGGATGAAAAAGAGCTTGGAGCAAAAAGGTGAGTGAAAAATAATAGGAGAATGGAAGTACGCTGGGAACGGCAATAAATAGAGATAAGATGCAAAACGGAAGGATCTACAGATCAAGAGCATGTCTGTCTCGAAACATAATCATAGCAATGAAAATACATATGCTCTATATTCTTGTGCTCTTTATATCCCTCCTTCACACATACCTGTATACAGGTATAGTCTATAGTAGACTATAGTCTATAGTCAAGACTATAGTCTTGTAAGGGGTTTCCTCCATATCTTATTGTACAATAGCTCTAATTTTTGTATGAAACATTCTTGGAAATAAATTCATCTGATTTGATTTGATTTGACATAGTGCAATTGGACAAAATCAAGGAAAAGGTAATAAACAAGGACACAAATACTGGGAGGAAAATGAGAGATGAGACCAAAGACCAATGACAAAATAGATAATGTAGAGGAAAATGAATGAAATCATCTACAGAATGGATATAAGAACAAAATAGAGATCAGAATATTTAGAAAAAATAGAATATTAGGAAGATTAGTTATGTTTGTAAGATGGATGTTGAGATGAGTCAAGGAGGAAATAGAGATTCGGTAAAGAAAGAAGCAAGAATGAGTAGACAACGGTGGAGAAGAACAGGAAAAATAAGAAGAAGGAGAAGAAGAAGAGGAAGAAGAGGAAGGAGAGGAAGAAGAGGAAGAAGAGGAAGAAGAGGAAGAAGAGGAAGAAGAGGAAGAAGAGGAAGAAGAGGAAGAAGAGGAAGAAGAGGAAGAAGAGGAAGAAGAGGAAGAAGAGGAAGAAGAGGAAGAAGAGGAAGAAGAAGATGGAGAAGAGGAAGACCGAGGAGAAGAGGGACAAAAGAATAAGGAAAAGAAAAAGAGGATGAAGAAAGAGTGAACGTGAAATGATGTGATACGATGTAACAGGAAGAACCAAGAGACAGTCTGGTTTCAGATGAGATTTGTTTGTTGGTCGCAAAATCAGATTCGCAGTAGGCTGTAGTTGATCCCTTCTACTGATCCCTCTATCGCTCCCCTTCTTCTTCTTCTTCTTTCTCTTCTTATTCTCCTACTTCTTCATATCATCAACCTTCTGATTCTTCCTCTACATGTCCTTGTTCTTTGAATTCTCCATCTTCTTTATCTCCCACTGCGTATTTTTTCTCCCTGGTCTTGGTTATCTTCTCTACCCACTCTGTATAACATGTTCTTAAAAAAATATGGCTCGACACTATTTGTTATGAATTGTTCCCACATCTTAGTAATAATATATTCTTCCAGGTACCTGTATCCTTGTATCATTAGATCAATTATAACATTCGTTCCACATACATTGCAATGAAATTGCAATACATTGAATTAAAATTATACAGTTCAAGAGTTTAACATATATTTTTATTCGTATCACTTTGTAAGATATTATCATTGACGCTTTTCAAGATAGTCGTTTAAGCTCAATAGATAAACTATTGGACCACTATCTGCTTATCGTTCTTCAACCCATAATGATGACCTAATTAGGATTTTTGTTGAATAACAAACAGCTTGTTAATTTATTAGTTGTTACACATTCATCTATTAATGAGAATAAATTCATTATTCTATTCTGTGTCAGAGACACAAAGTGGCACTAATTAATGATTCATTTGATACGGGATTATAATAAATTGACACTGATGAGAACATGTCACTCTCTATAATATGAATATACATCATTCAATATAATTATATGTCACTAATACATCAAAGCATCAAACACTCTATATTTTTCAAAACAGCGTTCTCTCATCCAGTATGATTACTCCATTCATCATAATTATATATTACCCAAGTCATAAATTTAATCTCTACTATTTCAAGCCTTGATTAATTCACTTATGTAATCGTTTCCATCAGAAAATAAACGTTTTTAATTCGCCGTAACTTTTCAACCCACCTCGGGTTATAAAACTGTATCATATATCCTGCCGTACATGTATATGAATGATATAAATTTATATGTATTTCATTTATATACCTGCGTTCATAACACTCTTTTAGGAAGGTTATTTCTCAGGAAATAGGAGTCGAGTGCTGAGAAACATTATTATTATTTTAGTGTTTCTCATCTCATAACTTGAAACACATTCGAGGGGGGCTATAGTGTATACCCCCTCACTTAAGGCTGCGAGCAAAATGGTTGAGGGGACCCATGGCGGCAACTTAAGGGGGTCCTAAACGGGGGTGATCCATAAATATTCAGCGGCCATATTTCTTTTTATCGTCCACAAGGGGGCGTTTTGAGGGTGATTTTTAGTTCATCGTTTTTAGCAGAGGCACTCCAGGCTAGCTAGTAATGTTATGGGCTAGAAAGGAAAGAGGCTCTACGAATAAATTCTCACTCTGTTCTCACCTATTTATCTTTCTCTCTCTCCATTTTCCTCTTATTCTCATACTGCTCTTCACCTTTATATCGTTTCTTTTTTCTTATTTATTGTATTCACGTCTTCTTCGTTTTTCATTTTATCATTCATTCCTCTTCCCCTTCCAAACTGTATTCGCATTATTTGTTATTATTTGTTTCTTTTCATCTCATGTTATCTCCCTCTTTCTCCTCCCTTCTCTCTCTCACTCTCTCTTTCTCTCTCTGCTTTTATTCAAATGCTATTCTTATTATTCTAGCAATCACCCTCTATTCAATTGCATAGACCACACTTTTTCAAATCTTCCCGAAAGACACTCTAAACCTTATATTTCATATTTCAATTCTTTTACGGCTCTTCCTCATCCTACTATTCAACTTTTACCAACTTCCCCTCCTCCTCACAACCCTTTTCCTCTTTCACCATCCCACTCCTGTTATCTTCTTCTGTCGTTGCCACATTTCCATCCTCTATTTTCTGCATCTAGTCTCTAGATTCTTTCAACCCTCTACAAAACCATACATTTACAATATATAGGCCGTCGTTGTGAGGAATGTATCATAAAACAAAAAAAAAGGAAATAAATAGAAAATAAAATAAATCAATAAATCAATATTCAACATGAACATAGATTTTCATTTTATATTATGCTGATAATCATCTCTTTGCTAATTTTTCATTTTCAAGTATTTCATTCCTCGCTTTTCTTTCTTAGACCTCTCATTCTAATGCTTGTCTGTTTCATAATCTTTGCTTATTTGTTATATTTCTACACTTTTCATGGATTACCGGCTCCTCCTCTTATATCATCAAGATTTCTTGTTGGAAAAGTCATCTTAATTCATTAGTTATCTTATCATAACAATGTTCATTATCGACCAGAAAAGTCATCTATTACTCAATATTACACTTTTTTGGTAATATTATTTCTAGTTACATTATTCAGATTTTTCCAAGCCTCTGTAATCTCGAGCTTGATTCCCTAATAGTTTGTCCCAATAAGTATTTCATACGATAATTTCTTGGAGAAAACAAGTCTAGTCACAATCCCAAATTTCCCATCTCAACTTTCATAATAAATCTGTGAAATCTCATCTCAATTTGTTTTTCATCAATTTTTCAAATTTGTTTTTCATCAATTTTTCAAATTTTTATCTCATCAATTTTTCAAATTTGTATCAATTCCGTTTACTTGAATGAGCTTCGTGTCCTTTCCACTCAACTGTTTTCAAGTATTTTTCCTTCTTCTTTCTTGATCAACCCATCCCTTCATCACTGTCCATTTCTTATTTCTTACTCATTCTTCAAATCATCGACTTGACAATTCTCTCCTCATAACTCACTCTTTCCTTTTTCCCTCTCTCTCTATTACTTCCTCTCTATATTCCATTTCTCTCTCTTTTCCCCTGTCACTCATATCATAACACCTATATTCAGCAGTGTGCCGCTAAATCATTTCCATTTTTTTAATGGCCTAGCACTCAGCTGAGGAAAATCTCGATCACCGTCATCAACACTCATCCATTCTAATTATTATCAAACTCAAGCATTTTCCTCCTTTTTTCCTCTTCTTCTTCTTCCTCCCCTTCATATCTTTTCTCTCCTCCTTCCTTTTCTCTTATCTCCATCTTTATCCATTCATCATCGCCACCACAAAATTTTCCCCTTTACCAACCACCGTTATATTATCAATAACTCAATCCTGCTGCGTGATTTTGTATATTTTTCTCTTCCTCCTCCTTGTCTTCCCACTCCTCCTTCTCCTCCTTCGTTCCTTTTTCTCCCTATTCTCTTCCTCCTCCCCACGCTCTTACTCCTTCTCCTCTTCATCATCCTTATTTTTCTTTTTCTTCTCATTCTCCTCCTCCTCCCCGCGCTCTCACTCCCACTCCTCCTCCTCTTCTTCCTCATCCTCCTCCTCCTCCTCCTCATCCTCCTCCTCATCCTCCCCCTCATCATCCTCCTCATCCTCCTCCTCATCCTTCTTCTCATCCTTCTTCTTCTCTTTCTTCAGCAACCCTTTCTCCCCATTCTCCTCGCGCTCTTTCTCCTTCTCCTTCCCCTCCTACTACTTCTGTACCTCCTTTATACTCTCTCTCCTCCTCCTCAAACTCTCTCTCCATACTTCCCCTCCTCGTTCTCGCTTCTCTTTTGTCTCTCCTTTTCCACATTTTTCTTATTTCTTCCTCTAACCTTCTCTCCTTTCCTTATAATCACCCTACCTTATCATCATTCCCTTCCTCTCCCCTTTTTCTGCCTTTCTTCCTCTTCTCTCTTCATATTCCCCATTCTTATTTTCCCCAATTCTTATAACTCCTCTCTTCCATCTCCATCTTTCTTTCTCCCTTCATTCACATTCCCTCTATTTCCCACCTTAAACATCTGTCTCACTCCCTTTCATCTCGGTCGTTATTACTTGCTCTTCTCCTCTTCCTTCTGCATTAATGTCTCCTCATCATTCTTTTTCTCACTCCCTCTCCGTCCTATTCATCTCCTTTTCTCTCCCCCTGCTCCACTCACCTTCCAATATCCGCCAAGCCCTTTCTAATCACTAAGCACCATGCTTAGAATAATAATACTGGCTCAGCTATCTCAAGTGCATCCATCCCTCTTTCTCACTCATCCCATAACTACCATCCTCATCTGACAGCATAATAATTATTATTCTCAATAGCTGCTTGAAAAACCTGATGCAAATTTTCCGAAGCATCGTAATAAATATGCAAACTATTGTTTACATACTGTGCTAATCATTCCGAAGCTTTGCATTGGTCGATCTCAGGTCGATGAATGAAAAATATATCGATACTTTGGAGATCGATGTTGAGTATCGATACTCAATTGCATCCTCTCCCAAGAAAACCTCTTCAAATGAGGATGCAAAATTGAAGCAATATTCAAATTATGTTTGAATTGCCACTAATTGGACTTCGAAGGATTGATACAAGAGTGATCTGTTTTTCTACTGTATTCATTATCCTTTGATCCAATTATCCGATTTGGAATAGTTTATTGGGCTCTCTCATCTTTATAACTATATTCGGCAAAACAACAAACTTCTCGCTGAATTTTTTTCATTGCGAATTTTTGATCTTTGATAAATTTCAGAAGAATAATCACTTCTGAAATAATGAGCTTCTAATTCAAAAACATCTTAAAATAATAATCAATTTGAAAATTTCTTCCATCAATATAGATGAATAGGTAAATGACTTTTTCGCCCCACTTGGATGTAATGAGCTGGTTTACGTGCGTCATATGGAGGCCGAAAGTGATTGTTTTCTGACCAGGCCGGTAAAATTTTTACTGCCCTAGGGCTGTAAAATAAACTTGGAGTCTGCTAATCCTGATTTGATGTGAACGGGTTTACAAAATAGTTTATGAAACTTAATCTGTTTATGCTTCTAGAATTGATTAAAAGTATTTTGCAATAAGATACTATCATTTTATTTGGATGAATGAAATACAAATGAGATATTATAAACTATTCAAATTCAATTTTTAGAGTATAATAGATACTATCATTTCATTTGGATGAATGGAATAGAGATGAGATTTATATTATAAAGGATTCAAGTTTGATTTTCAGAATAGGATAGAACTTCTAACCTAAACTTTCGAAGTCGACGACAACAAGCATTGTAGACGTTGACATTCAGATCGGCCAAATTTCAAGTGTGCTAAAACAGCTGATCAAAAAACTTTTCATCATTTGTGTTCATTATTCAATAATTAAAACATTTATAAGAATATCATCTTTGAAAGAATAAAAAAGTATAAACTCAACCTCCCACATAATTGAACATAATATTTAGGTTATTTAAACAAATCAGAATAAAAAATAAAAATACTTGGACAATTTCCTGATATTCAGATTACCTTAGATTTGCTAGAGCTACGACTTTCCACTTTTGCTTTCGGAAGTGCTTAATAAACAATTATTCTCATATATTATATTGTTTATTTCTCTGTGTGGCGAAAAATAGCGTTCGCACCACGGGCAAAAATGTTTTTTTCGGCTCTCAATCTTTTCCAGTCCTCGGCCTCGGACTTTTGTGAAAAGTCTCATTCTCGGCCCTAGGTGCGAAATATACTATTATTTCCACTTTATAGCATTACAAAAAGTGATGTGGACTAAGTTGAGGCAATAAGAACATCTCCCCTCTTCAACTTGACCCACGGAGTAACAAGCCTATTAATAAGATATCACATATTTCCATGAGGATCTGAAGAATATGAGTGGAGCTTATGGGGAAGATATGAATGAAAAGCTATAATATGAGAAATTGATGAAATAAGGATGACTTGAATAATGGGGAAATGAATACTGATAGGCTAGTATTGAAAACTGGATTATACTCAAAATGACAATAATGGAATTCAGAAACAAGTAGAGAAATAAACAATGGACTTTATTCAAGTGGAGAAATTTTCATCGAACTAAATGTCCCGACTCTGAGACAGACCTACATTTAAAGGGTGATTCGTTACATTAACAAACATAGAAATCGGTTTAAAATTCATACAACACCCTATAACATACGGGCAAACAGTACAAATACATTTAACATACATCTCATAAAGCTCACTATATGCAGACATCAACTTCAATACTATTGCAATTATTCAATCAATAAAATACCACTACATTTCGTCAACAGGAATATAACTGAGAATTTAAATAGGATTATACAGGATGGATTGACAGGAACATCTACTTTAAATTAATGTAATGTATAAGAGTTTTGAGATACATTCGTGTATGTCTAAATTTTAGGATGTTGAGGATATGATTTAATATTTTGCTTTTGTTTTGTATCCTTTCTTTTCTTTATTACTATTGTGATTTTATTTTGTATCATGTAATTACAATTGATTCACACCTGCACTCAGATTCTCCTTTGCAGGTTGTTATTGAACTTTATTGTTGATAATAATATAGTGTATGTAAATTATGTATCTATTTTGAAGAGACAATAAAGCAATTTCAATCATTCTAAAAAAAAAAGAAAAATGAATAGATTGGCTTGTTCAAGCAGAGAAGAACATAAAATTATTAAAAAACGGAGTATATAAATTCAGAAACAAGAAGTAGTGTATATAAGGATAAATGTTTGATTGAATATACCTCAGATTGATGACATACTGTGTGAGAAGTAGAATAGAATGAACTTATGTATGACAAGAACGTGGAGGAAAAAGGATATAAATGGAAATCAGACTGACGATTCAACGTACTAGGGATTGATAACAGACAATTGGGAATCAGATAAAATTCCAAATGAAAAGACCTTCAAGAAGAGGAATATATTGGAAGCAGAACCTCGATTGAACGTACTTCAGATTGATAACGGACAATGAGGAATAAAATAAAATTCCCGACGACAATAACATGAAATATAGGAAAAGGAGAATGAATATAAAGCAGAGACCCGTTTGAATGTACAACAGATTTTTTTATCTTACAATGGATAATGGAATAAAATTGCGGATGACAATAGGGAGAAGAAATGGAACGAGATAAAGAAGAAGATAATAGAAAGAAGATGATAGAATCAGAGCACAGTCAAATAATTCAATTGCCATATTCACTCAAAACTGTCAGCAATGATTGGATGAAAAACATAGGCGTTATATTATCAGGAACACTGACAGGTGGAAGTGAATTTTCCATAGTGAGATTCACTTAAATCTGACAGCATTAGTTGGATGGGGAACATCGGTGTTATTCTATGTGGAATGCTGACAGAAGTGTTGTTGAAAATGTTCGAGATGTAGGCTAGGATTATTGCCAGTGCCTGCTGAATATGAGCGCATGTCAACGCATGTTTCGCGCTGATATCATGTCGGCAGTGAAATGTGGTTTGGATGAAAAGAAAAAGGCTTTCCACGTCTCCCAGATTTCCACTCGTGAAGAAAACTCGAGATCCGAAATTGCACAGGATTCAAGCCGACGTATGTCTCCTATTATGGATTATACATATCAAGGAATGTCGGGATATAGTTATGATAGTGAGAAAGCATCTCTCCTTATTATTAGTCATATGTATTTTGTAATGATATACAAATGTATTTCACATGTACGATAACTGTATCCTGAATGCCTGGAGGCCCTGTCAAGGAACAATGAGTAAGTATAATTCGATTGTATTGATTATCATTATTTTCTATTCTCCCTATTAATTTCCCTCTTGTTCTTATTCTTCTCCTCCTTCTACTTCTTCGCCTCCTCATCATTCTTCCACCATTCTCAAACGGTCACATAATTTTTAACTCATCTCGCAGATAAATAAATCAATAATAAGGTAGTCCTTGTGATAGTCCTTTTCCAAATTCAGGTGACTCAGTCCAAGATGAGGTTAGTCTTTCATGTGTACAGTTCCTATACAATTCAAGATAAAAATATTGGCTACTTGAAAACGATGTATTTTGCATTCTCCTTCTTGTTTTTCTTTGTTTCTTCTTCTCCTCCTTCTGATCCTCCTCATTCTCTTTCTTCTCCTCCTTCACATTAACCTCCTCACTCTTGTAACTCTCTCTCTCGTGCTTTTTCTTTTTCATCTTCTTCTTCTTTTTCTTCTCCCTCTTCTTTTTCTTCTCCTTCTTCTTCTTCTACTTTTTCTTCTTCTTCCTCTTCTTCTTCTTCTTCTTCTTCTTCTTCTTCTTCTCTTAATTTCTTCTATTTTGCCCCCTCTTCTTCTGCACAATGATGAGTGAACAAGATCTTGTCAATTCCAAAATTTCACATAGGCACTATTGTTACATATGCATTCAGCTACAGAAAATATCAGTGTCCTATTATACCTGATGTCAATATGATTAGGTATCATGGTCAAAGCAGTAATTAATTGAATAACCAATTGATTCTGCTATTTTTGTGGTCAATTCACTGGAAAAGCGTTGAGCAGGAGGCGGGGAATGAACAAACCCAATTGACCAAATGACCACTGGTGGAAGTTCACCAGGAAGTTTCAAAGTTGAAGTTGCCTTTGATGAATGGGATTCAACGACTCAGTTTGCAGGTGAATATTCATTCACAATTCGCTTTTTATTAACGATCGAGCAACAGTGAAGTGTTCCCAAAAAACCAACATCAACAGAGACTGATGAGAAAATTCATGGAATTGGTGGAAAACGTTTTCCACTTCTAATGAATAGAGTTAATTATTCATTGATGGTTCTTTTTGAAATAGAGACATTGGGCCATATGAATGAGGTTGAGCATTTGCTTATACTTCTAAAATATTGAGGAAATGCCTCATTTTCTATAAATAAACGTGAGCAAAACCATTTGCTCATGCTCATCGAAAGAATAGTTTGAGCATTTGCTCAAGAGTAAAGCTTATATGCTCAAAATTCTATGGATAAACTAGAGCATTTGCTCAAAAGTGAAGCTTATTTATGCTCAATATCCCATGAATAAACTAGAGCATTTGCTAAACTTTTAAAGCGAATGCTTCAAAAAAGGTAAGTCTAGTCTAGAGCAGCTTTATACCGTTTGCTCATAGTAAAATGGCTCAACTAATTTGTGTGAGGGAGAGGAAAATATACCAGATACGATCACAACCAATAGTTGAGAGCCATAAAACTCTTTTTATATTCAACCATGATATATATCACCATTATTCCCACAAAAGATACCTATCGGATGGAGTTCCAATGGGGCAGAGCCCTATATAGTTGTCATGTTACTTCTATTTTCCTGCCATAACAGAATAGGAAATAGGCATTTAATTATAAGAAGGCCATTAAGATTATGAGATTAAGCTGAAGATTAGTATAGAGATGTCATTTTTCACGCTATTATTTCAAAATTCAGAACTCAATTAGGCCTATTCATAGATAGAGAAGAAAGCAGACGACCAAACACAAGCCGTGTTTAGACTTGCATATTTGGCGCTTACGTGAGTAGAATATTCTAACCTTTCACTATGAAAACAAAACCAGATTATAAAGGAAGTAATGAAAATTACTTATATAATCTGTGTTAAGACAAATAGGCTGATGAACAATCTTTAAAATACGTGAGAATTCGCTACGAAATTCAGAAGCATAAGGTAAGAGTATAAGGTAAAGCTTATTCATATAGAAATGAGCAAATGCTTCTACCGAATGCTCATAAGCAAAACTCATGCTCCATGCTCATGTTCGTGAGCATATGCTCAGTTTTTATTTATCCTGCCCATTTTTTGATACTTCTCATTTGTTGCATCAAATAGGTTATTCGATATTCGATATATGTACAAATTAGTCAGAGAAAGGGGAAAAAAGACTTTAGAGAAGGATAGGATGGACATGATCGTGGAAGAGGCGGAAGAAGCAGCCCCAGATCAACATTACCGGAGCACAGTGTGCACTTATCTTGTTAAAATATTATTAAAGTGCAGAGAAGCGCTCATGGAAATTGAAACAGATGGATGAAATTGAAAGGCATACAAAGAATGGAGGAAAAAAGTTGAAAGAAGTACTGTTCAAGTTTGGTACGACTTGTAAAAACAAATCCTTGGTTTCTTATTTTCCTTTTCAACTACCCCTCTTCTCACCATTTACCTTTTCATCATCATCCTTTCCCATATCTTTTTCTCACTTCTCACTTTTTCTTACTCATTCTTCGCCCTCTCTGTACATTTTCTTCATGAAGACTGCTTCACCAATATTGCACTTCAGAGTTCAAGTTATCATTTACTCCAATCTGCTCTTGTAACATGTTCTCCATATTTTCACTATTTTCTTATTCCTCGCTTGTCATTTGTCGTATTTTTCCTCATCTCTCAATTCTCCTTTTTCTCCTTCTCTCTTCTTCTCTTTCTACTCCTTCTTCTTCTTCTTCTTCTTCTTCTTCTTCTTCTTCTTCTTCTCCTTTCTTCTTCTTCTTCTTCTTTCTCCTTTCTTCTTCTTCTTCTTCTTCTTCTTCTTCTTCTTCTTCTTCTCTTCTTCTTCTTCTTCTTCTTCTTCTTCTTCTTCTTCTTCTTCTTCTTCTTCTTCTTCTCCTTCTTCTTCTTCTTCTTCTCTTCTTCTTCTTCTTCTTCTTCTTCTTCTTCTTCTCCTTCTTCTTCTTTTTCTTCTCCTTCTTCTTCTCCTCAATCTTCTTCCCCCTCATCATTTCCTATTATCTGATCCCTCACATCATTTTATAGCAGCAGATTTGAGGGGTTGAATAATGAAGTGCATCTCATTGAATACGCGCTCAGCTGTAGAACTCATCAGAGAATTCCGAAATCCAGAAATTATTCCCTGATTTTTCCCCTATCCAGAAAGGGTGAATCGTCGAGTGTATTTCCAGTTGAATAATATTCCATCTACACATATAAACTCATACTTTAATATATCCTGAAAAATGCATCCATTCTGTTGGAATTCTTACAGACCAGAGTTGAAGAAATCACAAAATATAGTCTATAGATTATAAGGCAGGAAGTTGAAAATGATTCGAAAAAACAGTTTTATTCAAGAAGTGTTTGCAATATAAATAATATAGTTTAAAATAAAATTTGGTTTAAGCTGTCACTGTGCAAACGGCCCTTAAAGTATTAAACCAACCTTCAAAATTCAAAATATTTAAATCATTATTCCTGGATCAAAATTCAATCAAAATTCTCAAATCATTATTCATGGACCAGAGGAAAACCAAGTGACGAAGCAGTGTGTGATTTCATAACCTCAACCTTCGGATAACATAGCTTAAGCATCCTATCAACATTTTTGGAGAGAAATAGTACAGGCTCAGCCTTGTTCTTCCTCCAAAGTCATAACTATATTATGATTTGTAGTTTTTTGTACACAAATGAGATATGATCAAATAATGTTATTGAATACGATTTACTCTAAAGAGCAAGAAGAAACTCAAAGATATGACAGTTGAAATAACAGTAGATGAATCTATCCTTCACCCTCCATAGAGAACTGCAACACAGTGGTGGGACATAATAATCAAATTCGTTGTTGAGATAGAACAGTTGAGTGTTCAGTTATGAAGATCATGCAAAATTACTACCGAATATGACTACCAAAATTACTGTCGAGCTGCGAAGATACAGGAATAAGAAAACAGTTTGGGGAAGTGGAGACTTCAATATTTGAAATTTATCTATCTCCAATAACTGAATTCTCAGAATTTTCTTCCAGAATAGCTTATCAAATGGTTTGTAACATTATGATGTAATAGATACGACTTGCAGGTAATGGTTGCAATGGACGTAGACTACCCACAGAGAAGAAAATAAGTTTCAATAAGAAGTAAGTGCACAATATAGAAATTTATTATAGAAGAAGAAGGTGGAAGAAATAGGCATGATAGGAAAAAAATTTTGAGAGAGTTTGTTCATATTTCTGGTAGACAAAAACAATGGGAGGAGAGGTAGAAGAAGCGAGGGTAGGAGAAAAAGAAGAAGATGAAGGAGAAGAGAGAAGAAGAAGGAGGAGGAGATGGAGAACAAGAAGAAAAATACGAAGAGGAAAGAGATAGAGATGTTGCAGAGACGAAGGCTGTGAAAGCTTTCAGAAAATACAGGCCACGTAGATAAAGTAACCAGAAGATAAGAAAATGGGAAATATTGGCAGATAAGTTAAGTGGTACTAAGTGAAGGAGAGAGATAAATAGATGGGGGGATTGAAGAGTGGAAGAGAGAGAGTGAGATCATGAGAGCGTGGAAAGATACGTAGGGTGATGCCTTGAACTGAGACATAAACTTCAGTTTTTGCTGCACAATATTATTTTCAATAAAAGAAAATCAGTTTCATGTAATACCTAATACGAGGGTCATTTCTTCAACGTTCGATTGGCCATAAATAAAAGACGAGTGTATATGTAATGAGTATTTTCCCCTTAGAAGTTATTTACAAAAATGATATTTATTCTTCAACTTAAATGCCAGCAAGCAAAAATGTCATATCAGTGGTCTAGCCTACCAGAATTCCTCTTCTTAAAATGCCTTTTAAGAACCCTCTACTTAAAATGATGCCACCAAATTTTTTTTCAACATTTGTCGATGTAGTGTTTTTTGTCATTGTTTACTGATGTAAACAATAAGACTGGGCATACACCGGTTGGTCAAGACAAGACTAGTCACGTTTAGTTACAATACACAACATAGTTGCTTATGAAGACATGTTTGATGACTAATCAGTGTGAGTCGCGTCACAAGCAAATATGTGAAATATTGTGACTAAACGTGTCTGATCATGTCTTGTCTTGTCTTGACTTTAACAGGTGTGCGCTTAGCCTTAAGCTTGATTCGATTTGATTCAAAATTAGTTCGAATGGGTTTTGAATGGTCACTTGCTTTGGAGCTCCTCCCAAGTTTGGAAGCACTAACCTCATTTGTCATTTTTTGAATTGTTTTGGAAAATATGAGTTACTAGTGGCCAAGTTAGATCATTTTGTGATCGAAATTATTATTCCATTCGATTAGCTGGATGAAACGTTTAGTTGCACTAACACTTTGAGGCCGAGCTGTCATGGATCATGTTGTAGATTCTGGTAGTCATTTCAACTGACGTTTTTAGGAAATTTACCGAGACCATTCACGCACGATAGCACTTACAGAGTTTCCTACGTGAACATGAATAATTCTTCATTGGATTTGTGCTGAATTATGGCATTCTGCTCGCCTAAACGAATAGCTCTATGCAACTAGCACTTGGCGGGGGACTAGAGTGAGGCGGCCATGTTTTGGGGTATTTATTCTTTATTGTTATTTATTATTCATTGTTATTTATTCTTTATTGTTATTTATTCTTCATTGTTATTCATTCTTTATTGTTATTTATTCTTTATTGTTATTTATTCTTTATTGTTATTTATTATTTATTGTTATTCATTCTTTATTGTTATTTATTCTTTATTGTTATTTATTCTTTATCGTTATTCATTTTATTGTTATTTATTCTTTATTGTTATTCATTCTTCATTGTTATTATTCTTAATGTTATTCATTCTTTATTGTTATTTATCTTTATTGTTATTTATTCTTTATTGTTATTTATTCGTTATTGTTATTTATTCTTTATTGTTATTTATTCTTATTGTTATTTATTCTTTATTGTTATTTATTCTTTATTGTTATTTATTCTTTATTGTTATTCATTCTTTATTGTCATTTATTCTCTATTGTTATTTATTCTTTATTGTTATTCATTCTTTATTGTTATTTATTCTTTATTGTTATTTATTCTTTATGTTATTTATTCTTATTGTTATTCATTCTTTATTGTTATTTATTCTTATTGTTATTTATTCTCATTGATTCATACAATAAGTACATCATCAAGAATGATAGGGAGAGAAAATATAAGGTAACCGTAATAACCTTGATCATAGAAGGTCTATCTATAACAGCTATACAACAAATGTCCAATCACAGAGCGTTTTGTGGGGATGACAAGCTATTCAATCTATGGGAATCACCTCCATATCGCTGGTCCGTGTCTTATGATATTATGTAATCGGTTGAAAGAAATGAACTTTGTAATAAGTACGTGTGAGGAAACCTACTTCATTTTTAATCTCAATATTAATATTCTCAAGTTCATCCAAATCAAGTTTCAAATAGGTTGATTGATTTGTCACTACTCATTCATTTTAATTTTTTTCTTGAGGAGTTTTTAAGGCAGAGCTGATTTGAACTTGGAATTGAAGGCTTAGAATTTGTTGTAACATAGTGACTCAGTGTATCAACATGAAACGGAAGTGGATGAAGATTTAAGTGTTGAGAGAGACAGAGTGACAGAAAGAGTGGAGAGAATTGGAAAGGGAGGGGTGAGTGACTAAACAAGAGAATCTCTGAGAGAAAGTCTCTCCTGCCAATTCATTGTACTCAGCGATGTCACTTTCTGTGTTTCCATTGTTTTGATTATAGTAGTTGAAAGCTTTGTTGAAGGTACAGTCAGCGAGAGAACGCCACTGAAAAAGAAGAAGGAGAAGAAGAAGAAGAAGAAAAAAGAAGAAGAAGAAGAAGAAGAAGAAGATGAAGAAGGAGAAAGAATGAAAAGCTTGTCATTGATAATGCTAAAAGAACGGTAGTGAATTCGGAGCCTTTTATAGATAATGCTCACGAGTCTCGAATGTAGGCGACATTTCTTCGCTATACGACACGCCTGCCTTGTTTGTTTTTTGTCAGCTTTCATAAGTATCTTTTGGAGACTTTTTTGTACATTGTATGCTTTAGATTAGGTACAGGTTTTTATTGAGTATGGAACGGAAAGAAATCATCTGGAGGTGCGTACAGTCATATCTTTTGCCTCGAACACGCTCATACTCATGCGTCACAAACACGCACATTTCACTTTTTATCAGCTGATGTTGTGCATAAGAATGTTACTGTTCTCGTACGAATACAAATATAATAAAGATAGCATCAGCTGATTGAAAGTGAAATGCGCGTTTTCGTGGCGCATGACAGGTCACACAACCTGAAGGGGTATTATACAATATTTATGTATTATTATTTATTAATATCGGGCACCGAACTTCGCTCGTCATTTTTATTTATTGATAAACAGAACACAAATCAGCTGACTATATCTGTATTTTTACAGAAACAATAAGATACAGATATGAAAAGCTTGGCATCAGCTGATTAAGAGTGAATTGCTCAAGTTCGCGGCGCGTATATCTGTACGCACCTTTTAAAATGATCGTGTTTATAAATTTTATAGCTGGCTATACGTCAGCTTATGAATTTCGGGGATGAGATATTTCGATTTTTCACAGATGCACTCGCCCACTCACTTTTTCATCAGATTTCAAGACGACGAAAGTCTCAGCTGTTTTTCCAAGGATGAATTATCCTTTTAATGTCAATCAGCGAGTTTTCTCAGGGATAAGACCTGGTGCAATCGAATTTGTATATCATGAACCAACTATAGTATGTTCCAAATTTCGTGTGAATCGTTAGAGCAGTTTTTGAGATCCGTTGGACATAAATAACCATAAATAAATAACTAACCAATTATAATAATTTATTTATACAGAAATTGCTCGCTTAATATAATAGGATTTCTATATTTTTCCAGATCTAGTTGATCATGTACAAAGAAGTTGAACAAGGATTCCCACTTTCACATACGCTTTTTAATATAAATTATATATTGACGAGCTGATGAGCAATTGGCGACAAAGAGTAGACTCAGGTGTTAATATTGAGCAGGGAGTTTTCCTCAACTCTCTCATGTTTGCTGACGATACAGTGATAGTTCAGGAAATGAGGATAAGCTACAGATGTCAATTCATGAGCTTCAAGTCCAGATTTCAATATGGTTATCTCAGCTCAGAAATCGAAAGTAATGGCATTTCGGGGCAAGTGGTCCTTGCGTTCCAAAATAGTTTTAAATGATATAATAATGGAACAGGTGAGCAGTTTTGAATATCTCGGCTATGATGTATCCTATGAGAATGTGATATACCTCAGATAGCAAAGTTAAACTCAATTTGTGGAATCATTTATCGAACATTAAAGGGTGAGGCCAGAAAAGAGACAGAGATTGAGTTCTATAGGACAATGGCATCCCTTTGATGACATACGGTAGCATCAGCATCAGCTAATAAAAATAATAATTTGTCCGTATGGATAAAAGCCAAGAAATTCGTGCATCAGAGATGGCGTTTCTGCGCAACATTCAGGGATACTCAAGTCGAGACTACATAAGAGATGAAACATTTCGAAGTGATTGCAATGTGCAACCACTAACAGAAATCATAAAAAATACAGATTGAAGTGGACAAATCACCTGCGTCGTATGCCACCAACTCGTCTTTCACTACAAGCTTCTAAGTTGCAGTTGGATGGGAAAAGTGACGTCGGAAGACCGAGGAAGGGGTGGACACCGAAACAGGCTTACAAGCCTAGTTCATGATGGATGATGTTGATGATGATGATAATTTCCCAGATCATATTATCCAAAATTCATTAGTTGTATAGTTGTCCAATCACAGGAAAAATATTACATAAAGCTGATTATCGTATGCCCTTATGCAGATACTCGATTTAAACTAAAAAATGTCAGATGCTCGTTCAAACTCTGTATGAAACACATTATGACAAATTTCATTTTCAATTTATTTATTTATTTATTTTCAATTTTATTAAAAACACACAAAACAAGACAAAACAAAATTACAAAGATTTACGAAAACAAATAAAACACAATAAAATGTTACAAATGCAACCATATCTATAAAAGAACATGTTTCAGCGTTGAACGTAGTATCAGCATATGGTCCTTAGTACATCAATCAGCATATTGTATAAAAAAAATACAATAATCATAATACAATTATGACATTGGAGGAAAAACTAGGCTGAGCCTGTACTATTTCTCTCCAAAAATTTTGATAAAATGTTAATGTTGTCCAAAAGATAAGGTTATGTTATCACACACTGCTTCTTTACTTGATTTTCGAGTAGTATATTATACTACATGGATGATCTGATATCATATAAAAGAATCTAATGAGTGATAACATAAATATCTGTAGAACCTATAGATTATTGTATGATATCGTAACACTGTGTTATTCTCTGGAGATTTGAAAAGGGAATATTCAAAGATCAAAATTAAAATGAAATCATTGAAATGTCAAATCTAGTAAATCGCATAACTTTTGTCAAACAATACTCCAAACTATTCCAGTGTGTGTAGCTTTCGATGTGGACTTCAAAACATTTCAATTTCTGAATCCTCCAATTGAATAAATAAATAAATGCTCATTACCCAAGAAACTTCACAAAATATCAATTGCACAAAATATTAGATAAATTACAATAGTTAGTTACTAATTAGTAGTAATTTCAACTAGTTAGTAGTAATTATCAACTATTGATTTTTATCTACATTTACCAGGATAAGCAAGTCTTCAGTATGCATTGTAAACCTACGTGGGAGTATACGCTAATAGAATTCTATAGTCTCTTTGTATCTGCGTGAACTTTACCTTTACCACTCACAGATGTATGAAACTTTACCTATTAGCCCACCCTCACTTGCCAATATAAGTCTAGTATACCTGTAAATGATATTGAACATAGTATGTGATCATACTATGTATAGTTATGTCAATGAGGGTTCTTATGTAAGCTAAGGGTATGCATTTTGAAACTCTGTATACCACAGGGTCATCGGAGTGAGCATATAAGCCCTGTCTTAATATCTTGCTGGCGAGGTATTAGAAATTTGTGTTAGCGAATTGGGCAGAAGTTCAAAAGCGGGATTATCTCCTGTGATAGTAGCGAGCTGAAGTGAAATTCACTTTGAAATGTCAGAATTACTCTCAATAAAACATCAATGCTTCCCGTACAACTAATGCTGACAGTTTAAAGTGAATCTCACTAGGGTGAATTCACTTAAAACTGTCAGATTTCCCTATATGGATAACATTGACGCTCCCCTTTCAATTAATGCTGACAGTTGAAATCTTAGTGCTCTTCGACTAATTAATAATTGCTGGGTTTTGTGTGCTGGCTTCAAAGCACACACGTGTGAGTGAGAGAGTAGATTAGTGTTTTGTTCTTTTCTGGCTGAATATAGGAGTTTTTCCGACTGCAAATGAAGGATTTTCAGTTCAAAATTTGAGGGGTTTTTCTAGGGGGTAGGGGTTTTGGAATGATAATGGGGATTTTCAGATTGTTTCTGGAGTGGAGATGAAAGGTTTTTCGTAATGTTGACTGAGTTTTTGTTTCGACTGGAAATAAAGCAGCTTTGGTTAATAACACTAGTTTTTTGTATTCAGGTTGTGGATATATTATTGTGAAGATGAGGATGCAGCTCGTGAAGGGTTCTTTAATTTGAAGTGGGGGCTTTCCAGGTGAATTTGAAGATTTTTATAGTTGAAAAACTCTTTGTTCGACTAGGAATCAAGATAGAGGAATTGAATTAATATGAAGTAATTCAATAAGTTTTTTATCACCCAGATACTACTTCCATTTACCGGTAGACATCAGACCTTGATCTTGAATAATTTTTGACCAATCAGGAATAAGTAGGCTGGACTCGATGTCTTACAAAATACAACACATAGTTGTACATCACCCAATGATTGCTACCATTTAGTGACAGAATTTGAAACTATGTCTCAAAAATGAATATGCATTCAAAGATGGTTGCCATACATTGAAATTTGGGAGCCACTGGTCTATACCATAGAGAAACAATAGCGTAAGTAGATATCCCATGATATAGGGCGTTTATGTCGCAACTATTACTGTTATCTCAAGCCGATTACTGTCGATTATTGTCGATTTTCACTGTTTTGACCAGGTAAGAGTGTATGAACGGCACAATATGAGAGACTACCAGCGTCATAAAGCGTCACAGGAAAGAACTACGAGGACTATCAGCTTGAGATAACAGTAAAAGTTGCGACATAAACGCCCTATACCATGGGATATCTACTTATGCTATTGTTTCTCTATGTCTATACTCACAAAAATGTAGCATGTAAACTAGAGCAAGACTATTCAAGTCTACATGTCAACTCGACATGTTCTAGTCTACATGTTTTTTCTCTCTCTCTCTGAGGATGAGGCTCACATCAGCTCTAGTCTTGTGCGTGAGTAATGCTCATACAGTGGTTTCCGCTCACTGTTTCACAATCTATGCAATTTAGATAGACAGATTTGGAACATATACTCAAATATAATTTTCAATTTATTCTGAAATTTTTCTCAATTCCTGTTCCAGGTGCATGCCAGTGATGAGGAATGCTATTTCATCCGGGAGTCAAGTTGAACAGCCCAGCAACCAGCAGTGGCCAGAAGCTAATAGATAACTGGCAAGTAGCTGGCAAGCAAGTAGCCAACTGGCAAGTAGCTGGCAAGCAAGTAGCCAACTGGCAAGTATCTGGAGAGCAAGTAGCCAACTGGCAAGTATCTGGAAAGCAAGTAACCTATCTACAAGAGCCAGAAAGGGCTGCAGACTACCTGCTTCAAGTTAATCTCCAATCACTCAACTTGTTAGTAGCTGCCTTACAAGAATCAGAGTGTGGAACAGTTTATTCTCCACTAGTCAACTTGAGAGTAGATAACTTACAAGAAGAAGAAAGGAATAGAGATTGCTTACATCAAGTAGAATTGCATTTAGATGATTTCCTACTTGTCGAATTTGTAGATTGGCAACTACCTGACTTGCAACTAATTGAGAGTCAAATACAAATAAGGCAAATCGCTAAGAGGCAAATTGCGAAGAAGGAAATAACAAAGAGGCGAGTTGCAAAGAGGCAAGTTCGGAAAAGGCAAGTTTCAAAAAGGCTTGTTGCAAAGAAGCAAGTTGCAAAGAGTCAATCTGCAAAGAGGCAAGTGGCAAAGAGGCAAGCTGCAAGAAGTAAAGTTGCAAAAAAGCAAGTGGTAAAGAGGCAATTTACAAAGAAGGAAGTTGCAAAAAAACAAGCCGCAGAGAGTCAATCGGAAGGAAAAAAACTTGTTAACAGTCAAGGGGGGAGAAGGCCAACTCAAGTGAGAAAAATCGTAAAGAAACAGGATACAGTGGGGCTGATTGAAGACAGGCAAGATAACTTGAGGCAAGTGGTGAAGAGGCAAGTTGCAGTGAGGTTGCAAGCTGCAAGTTGGCTCACTCAACATGGTGATGAAAGCTGCCAGAGTGTTCTATCCATATGAGGCACTCAATGAGACTCACGCCTGCGTCAGATTACATGCCAGACATGCTGCTATCACTAGCGCCATCTATACACTGGTGAGTAGAATTTGAACTAATCAGTATCTAACAATCTTGACAATAGTCCGAGAGATGAAATTACTTTTAACACGGTTCTCACTCGAAGACAGAGAGGCCCGATACTCTCTCCTTCACTAATCACTCCCACTACCTAACAGCATTTTCCCCACTTTCGTGTCACTATCAAATTGTGCGCAGCACGCTTAGGCTAGCTACTCAAACATTGATTTTTGTTCGTACAATATTTTTCTGTCTTTATAAATTCTATTAAATTAAACAAATGATGTTTGACAAGTTCCGTTCAATCTGATTGGATTCATAAGGACGGCAAAATATCGTACGAACAAAAATCGAAGTGTGTGAGGCTTTACTCCTCTGTCCATGCAACAAACTGTCAAAGGAGAAACTGGTTTCCCCTCTTCATGTTTAAAGCAATATCTCTCGGACTAATATCATCAAGGGATCAAGCTAACTGACTTAATTCTAGTCCTAACAATGCATGACAAATAGTAGTTATTATTAATCTCTCTTATTAATGTTTCAAATGAATTTTATGAATTATTTCCATTCTATCAACTGTATACCTGAATAGCTTGAATAGTTTCAATATAGACATTATATACTTGGTTAAGTGACATTTGTGAAGAGTCACATAATAGAGCAATGGGAAGCACTGACGGCCAGTAACTTACCGTCTCCACTTTCTCCGTGTAGAAGTCGCTTAAGTGGAAAACTCTGAGTGAGTCTTATTTCTTTGAGGTGATCTCTCGTTAAAATGATCGATTAAGAGGGAAATGTGTATCTGGATTTAACTCCCAATCTTCATCTCTCACTATTAATATTCATCCTGACTGTATATACTCCTCCTGACAATATACTTGAATATTATTAAAAACACTTCACTCATATGGGCTACTTTTTAACAAATTAATAAAAACCAATATAGATATATTGTGGTACCATTTATCTTTTAAAACTTTAAAATAGTTCAACAAGTAGTTTCAACTTGAATATGACCTAAAGTTAGGATCGAAACTAGTTGTTGAACTATTTTAAAGTTTTTGAAAAATAGAGCGTACTACAAGATTTTTATATCGTTTTTATTGATTCAATATTATTCTCTTACTTGTGAAGAATGTTACTGTGATATACATCCATATTTATTCAAATAACTAAACTCTCAGAAGGCTAGATTTGGGTCCAGTTTTGAAAACACGACATGTTTCCTGAACATGTAAACATGTCATCTATCTATCAATCTATGTCACTGTGATATGAATTCATATTCTCCAAATGAGTAAACGAGAAGGTTACTTCTTGGCTCAAGTTTTGAACACACAACATGTTTTGTTAACATGTCAACATGACATCAATCTTTCTATTTGTGAATTTATTTTTGCAATATGGATCAGATAAAGTTCAGAGTCACAAGAACCTTGGAGATGGAAGGAAGTGGAAGAAGGAGAACAAGAACCTGGGAGAAGGAGAAAGGTAAACGTTAGGTAAGGGCATAGAGAAAAGATAAGCTTAATATGTTGTCTCTCCTCTCTGGTGCTAGGATAAGAGATATTGGTGAGAAAAGAAGGGGCTAGAATGAAGAAGAGACAAGAAGTCGTGAAACGGAGAGAGACCTACAAGAGAAAAGAGTGAATAAGAAACAAAATATTGAGAAGAGAAATAGACGCATCAGTTGAAAGTTGAAGATTTGAAGGTGGAAGAATCGTTGATGATAAAGTCGAAGAACTCCTCTAGTAGAATACATTTTAAACTTACAGCATTCCTCATAAAAAACATCAATGTTTTCCACTCAATCAATGCTGACAGTATCAAATGAACCTCACTGCAGTTAAGTTCTCATTGAAAGAGCGGCGCAAAGTTGAAGTTTATCTTAGCTGCTTTGCTCAAGTGTTTAGCAGTCTTTAATGAAAACAGACTTCAAAGCAAGTGGATGACAGAATGAATGAATGAATAAGCTTCATCCTCTTATAGCCTAGACTACGTTCCAAATGGAGTAGTTGGAATGCTTAGACTCACTGTCTCCAGAGGCTGGTATTAATTAATAAAGAATATACTTGCTGCCTTTACCTAAGGGGAGTTTCATTGAAGGCAACTTTCTGATAGCGAGTTTGAGTATTATTCAGACGTCAATTGCAGAGAATCATTCAAATTAGAAGTACTCAATAACAGGAGTCTCAGAGTAGAAATATCTTGAAAATGGGGCTTTTTAATATACGGTTTCAAACTACCGCTTCCTTTGGAAATTTACTTCTAAAATAGTGAAATTATATCAAACTTCTTTCTTATTCAGACACAATGAAACTCAACTCTGGAATTCAATCAGCTTTTTTCATTCAATTTTTGTCCTTAAATTTTATCTTGGAATACTTAGACCACAGAATATAATTACAGCAATATTTGTATTCTGTGCTTAGACCCACTGTCTCCAGGGGCTAGCATTATATTTCAATAAAGAATATAATCGCTGCTTTTACCTTAGAGGAGTTTCATTGAAGGGAAGAAATATCTTGAGAAAGGGTTTTTCAATACGGTTTCAAACTACCACTTCCTTTAAAAATAGTGAAATATTATATCACATTAATTTTTTTATTTGGGTACAATGTATCTCAACTCTGGAATCCAATCAGCTCCTTTTATCAAAAATCACGTCCTGAAATAGCGAAATAATATCAAATTGTCTATTATCATTCAAATATACAATGAAACTGAACTCTGGAATTCAATTTCTATCCAATTCATTACAATTGAATTTAAAGATTCGATTCATTCATAACCATAGATCTTATACTTCTTCTTCTTTATGTGCCATCTCCTTTTAGAAGGTTGGCTATCAACATGGCAATTTTGATTTTTGAGGCAACCGCCCTGAAAAGATCAATGGAACTACAGTTGTACCACTGTCTCAAGTTATTTAACCAGGAGATCCGTCTTCTTCCTATACTTCTTTTGCCTTGTATCTTTCCTTGTATGATGTTTTGCAAAAGTGTATATCTCTCTCCTCTCATCACATGACCCAGGTATTGCAGTTTCCTGATTTTGATGGTGATCATGATTTCTCTGTCCTTTCCCATTCTTCTTAATACTTCGTTGTTGGTTGTTCTGCTAGTCCAGCTTATTCTGAGAATTCTTCTATAAGCCCACATCTCAAATGCTTCTAGCCGGTCGGTCTCGTTCTTTTTAAGAGTCCAGGCTTCCATTCCATTTAATAGAACTGGAAATACGTAGCCTTTGAGCATTCTTAATTTGAGATGCAGGTTAAGATCAGTACTACTCAGTACGCTCCTCATTTTATTAAGAGTAGCTCTAGCCTGTCCAATTCTTGATTTTATTTCTTCGGAGTAGTCATTGTTGTCAGTGACAATTATTGTTCCCAAGTATTTATATTTGCAGACTCCACTAGCTCGCCTCCAATCCATAGTGTTTCTGGTTGTTGTCGGTGTTTCGTTATTGTCATAACGAGATCTTATACTAGTGTCGAAAAAGAGAGAGGGTACGTCACATGGGAAATCCATTGAAGGAAACATTCTGATAGCGACTATGGATATAATAATATTATAATTCAAACGTCAATTATTGCATAGAATTATTCGAATCAGGAGTACTCAATACAGAATCTACTCTTCTATCTTGACGAAGGTTTTTCACCAAGGTTCAATACTGCTTGCATCTTTGTAAATTTATTTCTAAAACAGTAAGCTTTATACTAATATTATAACAGTACTGTATTTCATCACATTTTATTTAAATACACGTTGAAACTGTGTAAAACTATCCAATTTTATTCATTCTAACGGACTTCCATTCAAATTTTAAGATGTGATTCATCAATGATACTACAGATATAATACTAGAGAGGGTACGTCACATGGTAGTTCCATTGAAAGAAACTTTCTGATAGAAAGTTTGAATATATTATTCAAACGTCAATTGCAGAGAACTATTCAAATTGGAAGTTATTGATACAGAATCTATTCTTTTATCTTGAGAAAGATTTTTCACCCAGGCTGCTTGCTTCTTTGTGAATTTATTTCTGAAACAGTAGACTATGTCTCAATGTGTCATACTTAAAGACACTGTTCATTCCAATCACATTAGTTTTGTTCAAAGTCGCACTGAAACTATGTGAAACTATCCAATTCATTCCAGTGGAGTTTCAATTGAATTTAAAGATGACTATAGACCTAATACTACAGTGTCAAGAGAGAGATAGTATACGTCACACACATCGTGTCAAGACTTTTAATCAAGATTTGATTGATGGCAGTTTCCAGCTGCACATTTCATACTCATTTCTTCTCATATCCGAATACCACACTGACTTGCTGAGAGATAAGTAATTACTTCTCAGGACATGTGTCACTTCTGCTCAACCTTTTCTCATTTTTCTTATTTGTCTTCTGCTATTTTTTCCTTCTCTTCTCCTCGACGTCCTCCTCTTTTTCCTTCTATATATTTGGGCTTTTACGACTTTCTCATCTCCTTTATCGTTTCTAACTATCCTTCTCACTCTGTTTCACTGTTATTAAACTGATCATTCTTCTTCTCCTTCTTCTTATCCTCTCATCCTCCTTCTCCTTCTCCTTCTTCTTCTTCTTCTTCTTCTTCTTCTTCTTCTTCTTCTTCTTCTTCTTCTTCTTCTTCTTCTTCTTTTACTCCTTCTTCTCCTCCTCCTTCTTCTTCTTCTTCTTCTTCTTCTTCTTCTTCTTCTTCTTCTTCTCTTCTTCTTCTTTCTTTCCTCTACTTCATCTTCTTCTGTTTCTTTTTTAGTTTTTTCTTCTTCTTCTTCTTTTTCTTCTTCTTCTTCTTCTTCCCCTTCTTCTTCTTTTTATTCCTCTACTTGATCTTCTTCTGTTTCTTCTTCTTCTTCCTCAACTTTTTATCTCCTTTCGAATTCATCAACTCTCCTTCATTTTATATTTATCATTCCAAACTTCTTCTTCTACTTCTTCTTCTTCTCTTTTTCCTCTACTTCATCTTCTTCTGTTCCTTTTTTAGTTTTTCCTTCTTCATCTTCTTCTTTTTCTTCCTCTACTTCATCTTCTTCTGTTTTTTTTTCAGTTTTTTCTTCTTCTTCTTCTCCTTTTTTTTTCTTCAACTTTTTCTTTCCTTTCAAATTCATCAACTCTCCTTCATTTCATATTTATCGTTCCAAACAATCTTCCTGAACTTTCTAGACTTTCTCCTCTTCTCCCGCCTCCTTCTACCCTTCCGTCCCACACCACCCTTTCTTCGTGTCATCCTCATCTTCCTTCCTCACCGTTCAACATTATTCTCTCTCCCCACAATCTTCGTCTTCCTTCCTACTATCCTCAACCTCATTCTCACCTAAACTTTCTTTTCCTTACCTCCTTTCTACTTCTTCACCTTTTCTTCCACTAATTCCTTCTTCTATTTCTGCCACGTTCCTTTTTTTTATTCCTCGTCTTCTTTTTGACCTCTTAAAATTGTCCCCACCTCACTAGAACAATATTGGAGAACACTCGGAGAAAATATTATTTGTCACTGTCTAATTTGGCGGTTTAAATTCCGTCTCCTATCATTCCCTCTTCTTCTCACGATGTCCTGTCGTGTGGAAGGAAGTGAGGAGGGGGGAATGATGTCCACACTAACCTGCCTCAAATCCTTTAATCTCGCTGAGGCATCCTTTTCTCCTCACACAGAATTCTCTTCACCGCTAGAATTCCTCACCGTTATTGCTTATTCTGCTCACCACACTATAGTGCGGTCCACGTTATAATGGCAGTGGATAAAGATGAATGAATGGCGATGCCGATTCTCTGCATTCAATTATTATATTTCTACACTGCAAAAACATAATTGGCATTGTTGTAGACCTAGAAAAGGATAGTAACACCGGCTTTGTCGAATGATAGACAAGGATAGCGAAACCTAAGTTGATCAAATACTGTCATAACGTTGACCTCACTATGGTATCCTACTCCTTCTTCTGTCGCTTATTCTCATCACCCCCTCTTAATTTTATTCTCCTTCCTCTACTCTTCTTCCATCACCACCACCTCCTTCACCACCGCCTCCTCCTACAACTCCAACCCATTATTTGAACCTCTCGATTCTCCTTCCTCCACTCTTCCTTCGCCACCACCACCTCCTTCTACTCCTCCCACTTCTCCTTCTCCTTATCATCCTCATACTTTTCTTCCTCTTCCTTGTACATCCTATTCTTCTCGTCCTACTCCTACAGTCTATATTTCTCCTACTCCTCATCCTTCACTTCAATCTCTCCATGATCATTTTTTTACCCTTTCTCCTTCCCTTCTATTTTCCTTCTTCACATATTTTTCCGTCTCATTTCTAATTTTATTCTCTCTTTGACTCTCCTTCTGATTCTCATACTTCATGCCTCTCCCTTATTCTCGCATCCATCTCCTCCTTTCATTCTTCCTACCTATCTTTCATTTCATTCTCATCCTCTCTTTCTCATACTCTCTTCTGTCCTCCATCTCTCCCATCTCTCGTCTCACCGCTCCTTCAATAACTCCTCTTACTCCTTTTTCTCTTCCTTCTCCTTCTCCTCCTTCTTCTTCATTCCCTCCTTCACCTTCTCGTCCTCCAACTCTCTTTTTCCTCCTTCTCCTTCTTCTTCTCCTTCTCCTCCAACAACTTCTTATCCTCTATCTCCTCCATCTCCTCTTCCTCCTCCTTTTCCTCATCATCCTCCTCATCCTCCTCCTCCTTCTCTTCCTCCTCCTCCTACACCTCCTCCTTCTCCTTCTTTTCCTACTTGTCTACCTCCACCTCCTCCTCCTCCTAATCCTACTCCTTCTCATCCTCCTCCTCCTCACTAACCTTCTTGTCCTCCTTTTTCTTCTTCTTCTTCTCCTCACTCCTCCTCCCTCCTTCATTACCACCACAAGCTGCTCATGTTCATTCTCCTCTTTCTTCTTCTTCACCTTCTGATTCTCATCTTTCTTCTTCTCTTATCCTTCTCATCTGCTTTCTCCCCATCATCTTCTTCTTCATTCTAGCCTTCTGCTATATTCCTCCATATCACTTTTCTCCTTCAACTCATCTTACTTTCCTCATTCTTCTCTCCTTTCTTCTTCTTCTTCTTCTTCTTTTTCTTCTTCTCCTTCTTCTTCTCCTTCTTCTCCTTCTTCTCCTTCTTCTTCTTCTTCTTCTCCTTTTCCTTCTTCTTCTTCTTCTTCTTCTTCTTCTTCTTCTTCTTCTTCTCCTTCTTCTTCTTCTTCTTCTTCTTCTTCGTCTTCTTCTTCTTCTTCTTCTTCTTCTTCTTCTCTTCTTCTTCTTCTTCTTCTTCTTCTTCTTCTTCTCTTCTTCTTCTTCTTCTTCTTCTTCTTCTTCTTCTTCTTCTTCTTCTTCTTCTTCTTCTTCTTCTTCTTCTTCTTCTTCTTCTTCTTCTTCTTCTTCTTCTTCTTCTCTTCTTCTTCTTCTTCTTCTTCTTCTTCTTCTTCTTCTTCTTCTTACCTCCTCCATTTCATCTGATTCAGTTCATCCTATTTCCATCTTATACTCTCTGTTTGAAACTGGAGGTAACGTTGAGGAGAAGTAGAAGACGATGGAGTGGACGATAATATGAGAAGGAGAGTAGATGGGAACTGATGAGGAAGAGTGATAGATAGAAGAAAGAGAAAGATGCAAGATGAGAAGAATAGTAGAAGAGGAAAAAAGAGGAAGGCACATTGCTTATTCAGCTCACCACGCTGAGTTGGCTAAACGTCGTGCTGAGTGAAAAACTCCACTGTTGGAATGAGGAGGATTTGCAACCAAGTTGAGTTGTGGCAATTCTAAGATGGGATTAGAAATAAATTCGTTGTGAGGAGACGCATTACTGAGGAAGTTTGAGTTTGAAGTTTGAGTGTTGGAATTATGTTTTCAAAATGAGGGTGAAATAGTATATTTCGCACCTAGAGCAGAAAATGAGATTTTTCCAGTTCGAAATCGGTTTTCAAGACTAGAAAAGATTGAGAGCTGAAAAAACATTTTTGCCCGTGGTGCGAACGATATTTTTCGCCACACTACAGGTATTGCTGACAAAATAAATAGTCTAAAGAATACAAAATAAAGAATACTCGTTAAGCTATCGTACCTATCTCTTGATTTTAGTGGTAGAAGATTTGCAGTCAGGATTTCAGATTCTTTTAAAATTTCACTTGGAATACCACAGTCATCTTCAAGCATTTTTGAAAATTCGGAATGCACTAATCAACAATAAATAATTGAATAAAACTGGTTGCGAAGCGAATTAGTTTGATTCGAAACTGGAACTGAAATCATGGCGACTTTAGCTGATGATGAAAGTGGCCACTCGCCCGATCTAGCGGATGACTTATTAACTACTTCCATGAGCGGCTGGAAAGAGACAACTTTCTGGCCTAGCCCGGAAAAGAAACCCTTTTCTGACGTCGTCTGCAAACAGGGTCTTTCAGATCTACGTAGGGACTGGAAAACAGCTGCTTTCTGTGCAGTGTGGCGAAAAATAACTTATTACAAGGTTTCATACCATAAATGTGGGTGAAGTGAGGGCTCTATGAACCTCCTTTTTCCCCTCATGCAAAACTACTAAATTGTGCACGGTTATGAGCCTAGCAAGCTGATACAGTATAATCTCACCTTATGTGAGACTGTATTTTTCTAAGAACCCAGCCATGTTTGACAAGTTCTATGACATTCTAGATGAAACTATTCAATTCAATAATTCATTTTTACACACACACACATACAAGCACAAGTACAAGTTTGATACGGAGTTTAACAGAAAAAATACATGCATACAAGAAACAACAATACACATTAAAACAAGATAAGAAAAAAGTGGTGCAATTAGCTATTAGTTATCATATTAATATTATGTAAACCTTATCATAGTTCAAGTATCGCGAGTAGAGTATAAGATTCGAATATTTCAAGTAACTCTTTATAGCTGTTATTGTAATTTGATTTTGTGCTAGACGATATACTTATTCATTCGGTTATAATTCAACCGTTCTAGTTTTCGACTATTTAGGCACAAAAAGATATTCGTGAATTGATAACAACATGAAAAAGCCTCAAGCAATCTGATTTACTTGAAATTAGAGATAACAGCTTTGTTAAACAGCCAGTAAATGTCTCCTAAATTAAGTTTGTAGTGTTAATGTTGATGTTGTGGAACTTTTCCATAATTGAATAGACTCAAAACGTTGTCAAAAATCCACTTAAATTAAATAAAAATTGAAAATTAATATTTTACAGGAGCATGCTTTCGTGTGTGCTCAAGCATCATCAGCTGTAAGTTACAGTAAAGTTACAGGAGGTAGAAAGATTCCAACTTAACAAAAACAAAAAAAAGACCTAGTAGCAAGAGCTACTTGATCATTCCGACTAATATTATAATTCCTATTTTTAATTTATGATTTTAATTTTAAAACGAAAGCATGCTCCTGTAGAATATTAATTTTAAATTCTTATTTAAAGTGGATTTTTGACAACGTTCTAAGTCTATTCCTCCTAAATTGTCCAAAATGTCTTCCCAGTGGATTAAGTGTAAATGATATCAATTATTGTGCCGGTTGTATATAATCCGGTTGAAATTTAATTGTGATTAATTCCACAATAACCAATCAGAGTAGCCGTATTATCAAAAATGCCTTCTCTTATTGGTTCTCGTGGAATTGATCACGGTTGAAATTTAACCAACTCTTGTGCAAGAGAGCAAGCCATTGAGTTGAATTGATCACAAAAAATCGCTTTGAAAATCACTATCATGATCAGCTTGTCTTGATTGACTATATTTTATTATAATCCAATCAGACCTCTTCTTGTTATCTTATGAATAGTCTTATCATGACTTGGAGAGTCCTAGGTGAAATCTTTTCATCGGTATTTTAAGATGGAAAATACAGGTAGCTTTGCAGATAAATGCAGGATATATACGAAAACCTCAAAAACTCCGCAAGTATCGTGATCTGGGGACGAGAGAGTATGAAAAAGTGAAAAGAAAGTGGACGACTCTGAGAGTCAGTTTTGAAATGAATGATGATAGGTGAAAGATGAGGTGGAGGAAGAGGTGGAGCGGAAGGATGAGGAAGAGGAGTGGGAAAAGGAGCTGGATGAAGAGGTGGATGTGGAGATGGATGAGAAGGGAATCAGCAGGAGGATGAGGAGGTGGTAGGGAGAAGTTAGCGGTGGCATATAAGTGAGGCATGAGTGAGGGATGACCCTCAATTTCATTTTGAGCTGAGTGTTTCTGACATTCCTTTTGCGTCTCACCACTCACTGTACTCACAGACGAGATTCTGAGGGTTGGGGGGCCTGAAACACCCCCTTGGGGGGTTCAGTACCCCTAAAAGGGGTTAAAATCCCCCTGGAGGGGAAGTATCATCCCTAGAGCCCAGTCGGAACACCGCCACGCTTGGATGCCCTCATGTTACTAATCTCTCAGCTCTTGTCTGGTCTGTATTTTTCCTCTCTCTCTCTTCCTCACTACCTACCACTCTCTCCCTCTTTCTCTCTCTAACTGTTCATCATTTATCTCCATCTCCGTCGGATTCATCTGACTTGTATCTCTCAACTCATCTGTTTTCATCTGTTCTCGGCCGCGTTTAAATTGAAAGGAATTTTCGCTCCAAAGTAGTCCAGTGGTGGTGGATGATAGAAATACGATTCGTGTTCTGAATAGGTTTATTCAGAGTAGACCTGTCTCTGTCATTCGAATATCAAATGCTCTTTGGAAACTTGTTTAGAAGATAGCAGTCAGCTGTTGATTCCACAGCTGATTAAATTCACAGCTGATTGAATCATCAGCTATGTTGTTACACTGGCGAGTCTTTCTATGTCTATCTTCAATGAGATTCATGATGAAAAGTCGGTGAGAATGATAGAACGGCATGGCTGCCAATTTTTCTTCTTCACCGTCTTCTTTAGTACATAGATGTGATAGGTAGATGTGGAAAGATGTGATTCAAGCTATTTCAGTATATCTAATAATATTAATTATTCTTGATTTACTTCATCTCGAATACATTCTATTCCTCGAAAAAGTATATTATTACTAAATGATTCAGAGATGACTTTCATGATTCAATTGAAATATGTTGGTAGTTCATTCATTTCCTTGATCATAACAAGCTATTCGACAAGAGAGCGGAGCTAAAAGAGGATAGAACTATCTGACATCTTATAATTTTATCTTTATTATTTAATCATTTTGTGAAAATAATTAAGGACTGACTGCGAATTTTGTGAAGTGAACAACTACGAGACTTAACCTATTTCGGACTATGAGTGTAACCATATCTGAATTTGGGAGAGAAATAGCACAAATTTACCTTATTTTCTCTCTCCCTAAAATTTTGATTATGTTTTAATTTTGATCATTGTTTAAATCAATCAATAAAGAATATCATGTATGCATAATCATGGATCATCGAAAAATATATTTTCTGGCTTTGCCTACTCATAAATAAGGATAGCAAACCAATGTTTGTTGTTGTTAATCATCTCAAGTATAGAGTTTCATTCTTGTAATAACGAAAGACAACTTAAATGATTGACGAGTCTTAAAGTCATATATTGAAATCAGAACAATGGTAAATGAGAAGTTTGAGAATCTCGAGTCTCAAGAAAATAAAAAATCAGATTTCAATGAATTTTCTGGTTCATTCTCCCCATTCATCAATTAGAATATAAAAAATCAACTTATTCCAATATCACAGCAATGATTTTGATGACAGGAGGACTGGACACACCCATATAATGATCAAAACCTCTCTATATTACAACAAACAATCAAACTATACTATAGTCCTATACTAAGTCCATGTGATGGCAGTGTTTGATTAGCAATGGTATTGTTATCCTTGTCCATTATTCAACAAAGTGGATAGCGCTATCTCTTTCTCGCTTTGCTCTGTTGCCAGATCGTCTTTTAACACCTATAAAACTATATAGTTTTCAAAACACAAAGGATCACATATGGTCATTTTGACCGATAAGCTCATATTTAGACTTTTATAGCTTTTCGTTTGGTTTTGAAGACTTTTTTCATGAGATAAATAAATCATCAAGGATCAATGTAATTAGTAATACTGCTAGGTTCCAGGGATGCACTCATGCTGGAAAGCTGGTTTTCGAAAGCAAATTGTATAATGTACATCCAGGTAGTGGTTATCCATATCTGATAATAAATAATTATTTTGTATATATACACATTATTTAGATTATACTTACAAATTATTATCGCTATTATTAATTAATATATCTAGTAATAAATAAATTAGCGGCTCTAGAAGTGTATTTACAAGTGGGTAGGGATATGTAGGTTAGCATACTAGATGAATAAGATATGTATTATAATCAAGACACCGTGCCTTGAACTGATTGTTAATGTGCGATATAGGCGTGTCTTTAAAGGTACTACGATTGGCTGGCTTCACACTCAACCAGTTCTGTCACAACAACAGGACAAAAATGTTCATCGGTCAATCTGATCGATGTATTCCTATAGGTGTTGACAATGTACAAACAATAATTGAAAATGAAAAAAATTATTAAATTATTATAAAATATTAATTAATTATTTTTTTATTATTATTAAATAGAATTTATATATTATATATTATTTCAACATATTATTGGAATATAATTATTTGATTATTATAGAATATAGAATTATTAAATTAAAATAATAGAATTATTAGAATTAATAATTGATTTAACAAAAAAATCATGAAAATATCAATTATGAAATAACTGAAAAATATAATTTCTTGCTCGATAAAATATAATTCTCATATTGAACGAGAATGAAGTGTTTTTATCAATAAACCTGTAGACTATCAGCTACCTACCGTCTATAGAAGGCATCGACAAGACAAAAGTTCGGCAACGTTGTCTACTATCTTTCTCCACTGCCATTATAACGTGGACCTCACTATATAGTTTCAGTAGCTCATGCCCTCAGAATCAGTTTTGCATTACAACCTATCAGTTGAAAACATGGAAGCACTTTCAGAGAGGAAAAGTAGAATCCCTCTTACATTATAATATCAGAAATTAACATAGTGTGAGAAAAACACATCACATGAAACCCTGTTTTGGATACGTCACTGTGAATTCCCTGCACTCAGCATAGCATATTTGCATAATACTCTTTTGACAGAAATATTTTCAGTATGTGTCATTCAAACCCACACATATGTATGGAAAATACATTATTTACATCTATTTCCAGTCTGTATATATTATTTATTCTATAACGGTAGATGTATTCCAACTGTGGAAAAAATGACCAACTGCGAATCTGTCGGAATTATCATATCACAGAGCGTTGCGCTCCAAGTTTTTGTTTGTGAGTACGGACATGAATTCGCTGAAATGTGTCATGCTGCACGGTGATTTGAAAAACTTTGAGTTTTGGTCACTGGTGCATTTGAGAAAAACTGATGGAAACTCTGTTTTCCACTTAGATGTTTGTTGAATAATTTCTGTATTTTTTCAGAGCATAAAGTAGTTCAGTGTTACAGTGTGTAAAAGAAGAATAAAGAAGTAAGTTCACTGTTTTGTTCCTAGTTTGAAGCCTTTCTCACTTTTGAATAATGAAAAACACTGATACAACCCCTGTTTCCCGCTGTGAGGGATTCTGTTGAATAATTTTTGAAGTCTTCAATAGTCTCGGTGAAAACACAAAGTTCATCACTGCTTAAAATGCTGTTTGTAGCTAGGAAATCCTACCAGGTATTTTTGTGAATGCTGTTCGTTAAGTCAGAATTTAGGTTCCTTATTCGTAGCAGATTCTGAAACAGTAAATACTAACTGAATTGAAAACATATAAATATGAATAAAACATGCGAATTGGTTTCAAATCATTATTCAAAATTTCTTGAATGTTAAGCAGGTATTGAAGATCAGTGACTATTTGATTCACTTATTGATCCATACAATAAGTACATCATTTGGATGTTAGGGAGAGAAAATATTAGGTCAACTCTGATTCACCTATTGATTCATACACTAAATACATTATTTAAATGATAAGGAGAGAAAAAATAAGGTCAACTTTGATTCACCTATTGATTCATACAATGAGTACATCATTCAAATGATAAGGAGAGGGAAAATAAGGTAAACTTGTGCTAGTCCTCTCTCAAATTTAGATAAGGCTACACATAGTCAACACATAGTTACACTTATCAACATCTGCATATTAGTATGAAGTTTGAATTTATCGAGGAGGAGATCAAACTAGATTGGAACAGCTAGTGATTTGAACTCAAAAATCTTAGTGTAAGATAAATGGAACAGTCTCATTGAATTCAACAACTACTCATAAAATTTGGTTCAAACCAACTGTCTAAGCGGTCCCAAGATGAGGCGTAGATCCATTGCAATAGATTTGAGGAATTGATGCTTCCACTGTAAATGAAATTGAAAAAATATGTGAATAGAAATGGAATCATTGTGGTGGAGTAGACAAAGACAAAACATTGTGTCCTATTATCCGTATTTCGGGAAAAAATAGTAAGAATCAAATTGAATTTTTAATAAATTACCATTATATTTGAATTCAAAGAATTGATCTGTGTCCAAGAAGAGTCAATTTTATGACGTGTTTGCAGAGTAGGCTCTAGGATCACACACCATGTACAGGATTTTCATGTTGAGTTTGCTAGGATTATAAATGTATCCCCTCCTCTTCCCCCAAAGAACCACCCGGAAGTCTCTGCAGTACAGTACATATATTTCAGGATTACGGCCTTCTAAATCGAGCGTCAACGACAAAATAAATACACAGGAGGCAGTGTGTTGGTAGGACTAGCAAGTTTTTATCTTGCTTGGTACAGGCCTTACACCCCCTTTAGCCCTTCACCCGCCATCACATTTCACACAAATCCAGGGTTTTCAGGGGTGTCAACCCTCTACCTCACTTTCTAAACGAGGAAAGCTATCATTTTATTACTTCTCACTTTATTGTTACCTTTTTCTGACCTCTCTCGCACTTCATGGAAGAGAGAAGTTATTATTCTCATCTCTATTATTACCTTTTTGTGGCCATTTCATTGGATTTTTGCACCACTGAATAGCAATCTGGTGTTTTGTTCCAAATTTATGTCCAGTTTTTTTCATGATCAATTGTATTCAGGGTTATATATTCAGTTCCTTTCCCCCTGAACGGTATTGGGTTGTATAAAAACATATTATTATATTTGATTATTATTATTAAACAAAAATCCAAATTAAATGCTGTAATGAGCAATGATTTCCATATATTAGAATTGAATTTGTATCTTCATGTCGAAGAAGATTTGTTTTTATTGAAAAATTTACAATCAGTTTTTTGATTCTAGAGAGAAGAGGTTATTAATAGTATACTGAAATAGATTCCAGAATGATGTAAATAGTACGAACAGAACAACCAGGTTGATGGTTGATATGTAGATTTCAGATCGTTAGCGTCCTTAACTAGGGTGCTGAAGCATATGAGTCAAAAAAATGGCCCAAATGCGTTTTTCGGCCTAACATATTCACGAAATCGAGATCTATCGTTTGATCATAGTAATATAACAAATATCAACAAATTGACAGACAGGTTCTAGATTTTAGAGAGGTAACGTTTTTATTAATAGTATACGGAAATAGATTTCAGAATGATGTGAACAGTTCGAACATTATAGTCAGGTTGATGTAGATTTCAGCTCGTTAGCGTTCTTCTATATCCATCAACATATTTATCTAATTTATGTAATATTATATTACATACATAAATAGATTGAAATATTTTTTATCATTCTATAGCTGTTTAGTGGCATCGATCTTGACCGCAACTCAAGTCGTATACTGAGACAAATTGTGATGTGAGTTGAATTAATATCATACTTATGATATTTAAGCTAGATGAATTAATATCATACTTATGATAATATGATAATATTTTTATTCTCACATTGAAACATAGCTGGTGAACTATTATTATGTTCTGTTTAACGGACATAATAAAATGATGATAATATTATGTTCTGCTCTTCAAGCAGACTCACATCACTTTTCAATTTGCGACAAGCCTTAAGCTGTGTTTTCGTAACGGGCAGAAGCAGAATCGATTGCAGCGCACCCAAGCGGGCAGAAACAGTAACAATCAAAGAACTAGTTTATTGATATTAATTTTGCTTTAATAATGTATTTTGTGATTAGGCCAACTCAATGAAAGTGTAAAAGATTGTTAGCATGAAATGCTAAAAGTTATCTTGGTTGAATAATGTTTTGAATCTGATTATTTAATGTTAATCTAATCAATCAATCTTGAATGAGTTCAAATCTGATTTGTTGATTAGATTTCTCTCTTTCTTGTGATAATTCTCTACCATACACAAACTAGCTAGTCTGGGATTTACATTATTATTAAATACTAGAAATTAAACTTTGAATAAATAAATAAACTTTTGTCAACTTCTAACTTCTTGAAAAATGAAAAAGATAGCAATTTAGACCTAGAGACTAGGTTATTAAAGGCCTACTACAGTAGGCTACCTGAATAAAAATTGTAAACATACTAGTAGGCTATTTATAAAATTTATATCAAATAATTGTATATGGTAGATCTAGTCTACTTTATTATGAGAAATTTGAGTGTACTTACTTGAATCCTCTTTTACATCAGCAATTTTTAACCATATTCTGTTTTCCAAATAGGTAATTCGTTGTGCAGGTCTGGAAAGTAGAAAACTTTGAACTTTGAAAATTTCACGCCTTTCTGTTGTAAATATACATTTTCAATTTCTATTGCAAAAATTTTAAGAATAAAGAAACCAATAGAAATATTTCATACCTCAATTTTCCACTGCAAATTAATTTCACAGTATAATAGTAGCAATCCGAAATCTGACAACCAACAGCAGAATAATATCAAAACAAATCATCCAACAATTAAAGATTGAGGTTAAAAAGAACATGGCGTCTGATCCAGAGAAAGATTATTCTGCCGGTGTCACGTGATCAGAGCAGAAAAAGAATTCGAAGCTGTCTGTTCTCGTCGACAGAATCCCGAAATTAGTTCTTTTTCGACAAAACGGTTCACGAGCGTGATCGGTCGAAGCAAAGTAGCATTGTTTTGATAGGCCTTATAAAGAACGGCAAAATGAACGACAGTTCGTTTCTGATTTGAATAGTTCTTTTTTTCTGCTCAGCTTTCTGCCGATGGGTGAATACTCCCATAAGAATCAATGTTAATTTAAAGTGAATTCTGTCGTCTGCCCGTTACGAAAACACACCTTTAGTTCAGCACTAAATGTGCATTCTCGTTTAAAGTGCATTTTCTTTTTTGCGTAAATTCCATCAGTTGGCGACGACAAGGATATAGATTTTGACATTCATATTGTTCAAATTTAAAGTGTGCTAAAACAGCTGATCAAATAACTTTTGATTATTTGTGTTTATTATTTGAGAAACAAACATTTCTAATAATATCAACAAATTGCCATTTAAAAGTATAAGAATCTGGTGTGGCGCACACACACAACTTTCCTTGCCGTTATGAAAATTGATCACCTGACGCTAGTGTTCCCGCGCATCTCAAGTCTACTATTCAAAGATCTAAGCCAGCTGGTGACAGGACAATAACGCTGGAGACACACGTGGTCTGCCATCTCTTCATAGTGAATAATTCAATAGAATCAACAGTTGCCAACACTTTGCAATTGAAATTATAACATTTTCTCGAATTTCGAGCATATTTTAAATTTTAGGTGAAAATGTTACTGAACATTAATTGTAGAGATTTTCATGCTTAATCTTTTTCATTTGGAATTTTTTGTTCAAATTGTATCTGAAGCCTGATAATTGGGAATCTAAAATCAAACTTTGCATAGATGGGGTGTAGCTCCTGGAATTTTTACAGATATAGGACTTGTGGGAGTTGATAGAGCTTATCAATTACTATTTTAGGTATGAATTTGATCAAAATCGTTGAAGCCGTTCTCGAGAAAATCGCAAAAAGCCCGGTTTTCGACAACATTTTCGCCATTTTAGCCGCCATTTTGAATTGCATCAAATCGAAATTGTTCGTGTCGGATACTTATATCGTAAGGACCTCAAGTTCCAAATTTCAAGTCATTCCGTTAATTGGGAGATGAGATATCGTGTACACAGACGCACATACACTCATATACACACACACACAACACACCACACACACACACACAACACACACACACACAACACACACCACACACACACACCACACACACACACCACACACACACCACACACACACACACACACACACACACACACCACACACACAACACACCACACACACACACACACACACCACACACACACACACACACACACACACACATACAGACCAATACCCAAAAACCACTTTTTGGACTCAGGGGACCTTGAAACGTATAGAAATTTGCAAATTGGGGTACCTTAATTTTTTTCGGAAAGCAATACTTACCTTACCTATGGTAATAGGGCAAGGAAAGTTAAAAAGTATAAACTCTACTTCCCCCCATTAAAACATAATCTTTAGGTTATTTAGGCAAATTAAAATCTACCCAATGTGAGCAGGGTTTTCGTTTGTGCGTAAATGCCGTCGTCAGCCACTACAGGGTGAGGATCTCAGATTGGGTTGATTTCAATTCGTTTAAATAACCGGAAAGGTTATGTTCAATTATGGAAGAGTATGATAAAGTTTATACTTTCTTACACTTTTGAATGGCAATATTTTGATATTATTGTAGATGTTTTGATTCTCAAATAATAAAAACGAATAATAAAAAGTTTTTTGATCAGCTGTTTTAGCACACTTTAGATTTGGACAATATGCAACAATGCTTGTCATCGTCGACTGCGAAGTTTGAACACAAACAAAAATGCACGTTTAGCTTTGTAATAGATCAACAAAATGTGTATAGATAGTAAATAAGAATCTTCTCCGTGCATAACAGGACTTTCTAAATTTTATAATCGTACAAATTTATCCTGTTGTTACCCAATCCTTATCATCGATTCATGATAAATTCATGAATAACGTGAATCCTGTAAATTATTTTGTAAAATATATTTTAGTTTAATATTATGTTGATTCCAATGCCAACTATCCAATGACTATTGTATAATCCTCGAAATCATGTTGATAATTTAGTCTAAACACGATGATCATGTTTATGACACATGTAAGCCAGTATGTTGTAGCCCACACCTGACTCAATACACAACACTGCTCTTCGCCTGCTATTCAAACTCCAAACACACACACACACACACACACACACACACACACACACACACACACACACACACACACACACACACACACACACACCACACACACACACACACACACACACAACACACACCACACCCACACACACACACACACACCACACACACACACACACACACACACACACACACACACACACACACACACACCACACACACACACACATATTCAGAGGACTCCTTGTATTATAATCAACAATAATGGAGTATTTGGGATAATGGACAACATGATTCATGCTATATCAACACGTTCATTAATGATGTGATACTAGATAAATGCTTCTCGCGACAAGGTATCCTCATAATAGTAGGCCTAAATGTATAAAGCTCCTTGTTCCTCCTCAACATATAATTCATCTATCTCAATATCTGTTCTCCTTGGTTTCTTCTCGTATTTTTTGCCTTTCTTACTTGTTTTCAATTTTTTTCTGGTTCACCATATAATCCTCAATCCATAATTCTTTTCTCCTTATTATTTTTTCTATCTTCTTTTTCTTCTTCTTCCGCTTCTTCTCCTTCTCCTCCTCCTTCTTATTCTTCTTCTTCTCCTCCTCCTCCTCCTCCTCCTACTTCTCATCATCTTCTTCTTCTTCTTCTTCTTCTTCTTCTTCTTCTTCTTCTTTTTTTTCTTCTTCTTCTTCTTCTTCTTCTTCTTCTTCTTCTTCTTTTCCAGCTTCTTCTTCTTTTTCTACTTCTTTCTTTCTTCTGTCCTTCCTTTTTTCCTTCCTTTCTTCCTTCCTTTTTTCCTTCCTTTCTTCCTTCCTTTCTTCCTTCCTTTCTTCCTTCCTTTTTTCCTTTTTTCCTTCCTTTCTTCCTTTATTCTCACCTTTCTCCCTGCTGTCCTTCCATCATTGTTCGCTCTTCCTTTCACTACTCTTTCAACGGTCTTCTACGCGTTTTTCCACTCCAACCTCCTATTCTATCCTCTTTTTCTTTTTCTTCTTATTCGTTTTCGGCGTCTTCTTCTTCTTGTTCTTCTTTCTCTCATCCTTTCTTCCTCACTCCCTGCCATCCTTCCGTCTTCCCCTCCTTATTATTCGTTTATCCTTCCACTACTCTTGCAACTGTCTTCTTCTACATTGTATTTCACTTCATTCTGCTTACCTCATCTTCTTCTTCTTCCATCTTCTTTATATTTCTTCCCGTTTCTCCATTTCTTCCTATTTTATATCCATTTTCCTTGCTCTGATCCCCTACCTTCTACTTCTCCTACCACTCCTACTCCTTCATCTTCCGACTTCTCTTTCCCATCTTTCTTGCTCCTCTGCTCCTTCTTATTCTTCTTATTATTCTCTCCTACTCCTTCATCTTCTTACTTCTCTTTTCCATCTCATTCCTCTTCTGTTTCTCCTTATTCTTCCCAATTCTTCTCATTATTCTCCTGCCCTGTTCCTCTCTCTTCTCCTCCAACTTCTTATTCTCTTCCATCATCGTTACTGCAAACACGTTAACTTCTTCAAATTCATTTTTCTTCTCCTTCTCCTCTTTCCCTACTTCAAAAGCCACTCAATGCAAATTGAATGGGAAGTACCAGTAAGCAGCAAAAATGTCGAGTGATCTCTCCCTCATAATAGAAGACATCCATCAATCATTCTCAAGTCATCAGCTGCGCTGTAGTGTGAGGAAAGAAATCCACTTAAGAGGGAGAAGGAGAAAATATATCGGAAGTTGGATGGAGCCTGTTGAGCTTCCTCTTGATGAAGAGGGGGTAATAAGAAGAGAAGGAGAGCTTCAATGGTGAAGGAGAGAAGATGGAATAGAATATTCATTTAGTTCATCAACAATACAGGTTCATCCATACAGTTGAACAACGTCGAGTTATGATATAGAGGATTATAAAGGAGATTATAAGGACAAAAATGTGGAAGATATTATGGTATGAAAGTAGATGGAAAGATAACATCAATTTTCTCCTAAAGATTATAAGTGTTGTGAACAGAGTACAGTTAAGAGCTCTTATTGAGAGAATAAGGAAGTATTCGAAATTTTTAGATCTTAGTTTTCGTTAGTGAACTCTATACTACATAGCGTAATATTCTATACTTCAAGTTACTATCACTGGTTTCTGTGGAAAGAGAAAAATCATCAGTGAAAAATGTAGTTCATGAACATATCAATTTCTCAACTTCTGATAGCTAAATATTCGATATTGTAGTAAATGTGTGCTTCCAGCTTTTCTTATAATCTCATAATTGGAATTAATTGACAATAGAAAAAGGATGAAGAGAATAATATGATATATTTATGTGATTAGAGTTAATTTTATACATTATGGGAGAATAAAATAATCTATACTCTAAAGTGAATAGATGAGAGTGAATAATACACCTCCTACATAGGAGGTTTTAAACAGAATAGAATAGAATGACTTTTTCTTTGATGACGTGGCAATTTCTAAGAATTAATGTTCAGAAATAAGGAAAAACTGGTATAAAAGAGAAGAAGTGTGATACTATGGAGAAATGTGTTCGGTAGAGAGAATATGATGAAAAAGAGACGAAGAATGTGTTTGAGAGCAATTATTCAAGGGAGAGACAGAATCCATGAAGACAATTTTCGCGAAGTTAGCCGAAGGAAGACAAAAATGTCTAGGAGAGGATATCATGGGAATGAGAAAGACTAACAAGAGAAAGGGAAATATCTGTAATCAAGTTCTTAAATAGGGTGCAGGATGAGAGGGAGATGAGAAAGAGAAGATATAGTTTGTAACAAGACAGGGAAGAGAGATATTCGTAGTCGGTGGAAAAGAAATTGTGAGAGCATTTATCATGAAATGGATGAACTATGAGAGGAAGAAAAGTGATAGAAGAGAGGAGTGAAAATCATGTGGGAAAGAAGGGAAAAGGGCGAAAAATAATAGATTTGGTGGAGAGAGAAGACCGTGAGACATTAGACACACCACCAATAAACCAGAGTATTACTTTCATTAGAGCGCGAAAAATTCTGGAACGTTGCCCAGAACTGAGAGGAAAGGTTTTGGGGGTCGAAGGGGTGCTGTGGATGTAAAGTTGATGAGAAGTGGGGGGTTTGAGTTGTGAAGCAGGCATGGAGCAGGGTTGAAGGGAGAACTTGCTTATAGCAGCAGGTGGTTTCTCAAAATGAGTTGACTTATTGAGGGTTCCTTGAAAGATGTAGTCAGAAAGTGGAGAAAATGAAGAGTGAGAAAAGATTGTGAAGAGTGTTTCAGATGATAAGTTCCTATTAGACTCAGTACTAGCCACTGTCATACATTATATACTTACTCAAATTTTACTATTGATTTTTTTTACCTATTGCTAATCTTATTATATTGAAGCTGCTTTTGTTATATAACAAAATTCCCAGCCAATACGGCTGATTGTCACGGAGAACCCACCTCAAAATCAGTCAGACAACACACTGGAGGCTATAGTGAGAATCACATGACGGAGTCGGCACCCAATTGAAATAGGTTTGTTATTCTCATCCTAGATTGCTCTTTCCTTATGCAAAATTGGAGAGGAAAAACATGAAGAAGAAGGAGAGAAGCAATGCAAAAAGGAAACGAATAAAAGGATAAGGGGAGGATGGAATCGGATGATGAAGAATCAAAACTAAAATTTCTCAAAATTTATAATCATAATTTTCTTTTCCTCCACCTACTGTCTAAAGTACTTACTTTACTCTCTGAAACATAATACTGAAGTGTCACTTTTTCGCTCTTGGTAGTAAAAAACAGAAAAACTCCCTAGGGAAGAAGAATGACTCCATTTAAATTACATGTGAAGCATCTCTATTTTAAGACTTACATTGTAATAGGTAAGAAGGTCTAAGCTCAGATGAGAAAGCGTAATAGAGGTGTCTGTCATTGAGTCAACTGAATTCAATACCACAACAAGAAATTTGATCAACTCATGAAATATATGTTTGTATGATATTATATTCTTAATATTAGTAGACAATAAAAATTTGAACAATTTTTAAAATATTTTATTCTATTCAAAATACCAGCCAACAAATATTTTTGATCTGCAATTCAAATCTGAACCGCGTGATCTGGAGTCAGCCATTTTTGGTAGCTGCCTCAGCTGATATAATTGTTACAACTTTTGCCGATAGATAGCGCAATCGGCAGTGCCAATCAGACGACCGGTTTTTAGGTTTTAGATTTAGGTTATGTTGTTAGGAATCATTGTCACCAATATGTAAGTTATTAGAATGATTTTATTTGCAGTTTCTATAAAAAAATGTAGCTGGAGGAAAAATGTTGTGTACATCACGAGCGAATAATACTTTTTTTCCCCCAGGAAAATTGCTGCCCTCGGTTTCGCCTCGGGCTTCAAACTTTTTCCCACAGGGAGAAAAAGTCGTAGTTTTCACTCTAGATATACAAATAACTATTTTCTCCCTCAGGAAAATTGTTGCCCTCGGCTTCGCCTCAGGCTTCAAACTTTTTCCCACAGGGAGAAAAAGTCGTACTTTCCACTCTAGATATACAAATAACTATTATGATGTAACTAGAGAAAATACACTGAGAGAGGCTGTATAGGAATGAGATAAATATAAATTGCTATGTGATAGTAATCGTTTAGCTACTTTCAAAGTGAAATTGTTAATTCTTCTTCTTCTTCTTCTTCTCCCTTTATTCAAGGTTTAGGCTCTTGCCTGTTCCGACTCACAACAGTATAATTTTATATCTATTACAGTACGGTAGTCTAAAATTGAAATTATAATAAATAAGTTATTCATCTTTCGTATTGTATCTTTTTCTAGGTCTACCTAGGGTAGGTAGGTAAAAGGTGATAGTTTAGAATTTTCAAGGGAATCGTTCCTGTTGGCATTCTGTTGACATGTTCGAGCATGTTATATGGAGGGATCCCTCCATTGGTTGCGATATGATATAACTTTTGAATTCATTTTAAAGGCACCCAGCTCTTGTCTTATATCCTCATTTCTTATGTGGTCCCGGCGGTCACAGCCCTTTCTCCTGCGAAGGAAACTCTTATTTCTGCTGCCTGCATCCTGCTCTCTAGACGTTTTGTTGTGACCCATGATTCACTTCTAACTGTTATGATGTAACTAGAGAAAATACACTGAGAGAGGCTGTATAGGAATGAGATAAATAGAAATCGCTATGTGATAGTAATCGTTTAGCTACTTTCAAAGTGAAATTGTTAATTCTTCTTCTTCTTCTTCTTCTTCTTCTTCCTCTTCTTCTTCTTCTTCTTCTTCTTCTTCTTCTTCTTCTTCTTCTTCTTCCTCTTCTTCCTTTATCCAAGGTTTAGGCTCTTGCCTGTTCCGACTTACAACAGTATAATTCTATATGTATCTATTACAAATCTCCTTTTTTTAACAGAAACATGTGTCATCTGAGGTAAACCAAATATGAGAAAGACGCAGTCTGAGAAATAAACAAAGAAATAATGCCAAATAAAAATGAACTTTGAAGCAGCTTCGAGAGATAGAACAGTCAAAGGAAAAAATACAACTTTTGTGAAATTTGAGAGAAATAAAAACTGTAAGAGAGAGGTTGAAGGGTGAAGGATAGGGCAGAGAAAGAGGGAAGTTGATAAAAGACAGTCACAATGTTTGAGCTAGTAGCGAGGCCTGTTCCGGGAAGAATTATTGCACTTGTATATTGCTCTCCAAGTTGGGTGAAAGTACCGGTAAACTAGGCAATAAACTTTGCTTCAAGAAGTTGCACGTAAATTTTCTTGTAGGCTACATGTTGTACCTATACCTTACCACAACCACCTACAATGTTTACTATTCTGTTCTTTTTCGAACCCCGCCACCACATTCTCCTTCCCATCCATCTCCTCCTCATCATCATCGTCCAACTCCACCTCCTCCTCCTACTCCTCCACCACCTTCTCCTCCTTTCGCTCCACTTCCTGCTCCTACTCCTCCCCTTCATCTCCTCCTCACCCTTTTCCACCACCTCCTCCGTCTCCTTCACCTCTTTATTTGGTAGAGAGTTAGTGGGGAGGATATTTTTAATATTCTTTCCAAAGAATGGACATTGATATGTCCAAAGCTCCTCCAATTTATGTAGATGCATTACAATATAATTATCCACAGTTATAGCAGATTGCTTTTCTCATATCATATACAGTTCAATAATTTATTTTCTCAGTCTATATTATGTAAATTCATCTATAATTTTGCTGTATTGTAAGCTATTGTTATAAGTGTATAAGCCAGTATATATGCAATCTACATAGATAAAGTACTCAATCAACCTCTCCCTCCACCTCCTCCTACTCCCCCCCACCTCATCTTTTTACTCCTCCCCCTCCACCATCTTCCACCTCCTCATCCTACTCCTCATTATCCTCCTACTCCTCCTCCACTATTCTATTCTCTCTCCTCATTCAGTATTCAGTTTCTTCGTACTAGTTATGAACTTTGTACTCTCTCTGTAACTGGAGGACGGTTTCTGAATTCATAGAGATCCCAAGTCACTGTTCAAACTTATTCTTACGTTGAGAAGTTTCTGAGTTGAAATATTTTCAGGTATGTTAGCTATTTCTAGAGCGCTTGATCCATGACTACCGTATTCATAATTTTTCTTCCAATTCTGAATTAAAATACACTTCTCCATTCAATTCTATAATACTTCCTCATTATCAATCACAAACAATGTTTAAATTGAGGAATGTCTTTTCAACACTCATGGTACAAAATGTTGATAGATTGTCAAGATGGAATGCGAGTGAACATTATCATATCACTTCTTATCACACAATTCTTTCCATAAAAACTGTACACACTGTTGATTCAAAATTGTTAAAGCTATGAATGAGAAATTATATCAAAAAGTTACAATAACATACTAATATTTTATTCATAGTTATTCCAACAATTTTAGTGTTTTGGTTACTTGAAAGTAGTGACACTGAATATTATGGCGAGGCAGAACAGAAGAGGATCTTTCTGCCAATGAAAGCCATGTGAATCACAATTTCTTGGGAGGAAAAGTTTCTAGTAGAGTGGAGAATGCATTGCTTCATTCTCAATTTGTACAATTCCTGTTCAATTTTGAACAGACTATGGATTTTTAAACCGAAACGGAATCTCAAAAAAAATGAATTTTCCAACGGAAAATGAACGAAAATGTTCGTGTCGCTATAGTATACAGTAGTCTCCGATAGTTTAGAATCATTGAGTCTAATAGTGGAATCTTGAGTTTAGGAATTTTTAAAGAAGTTTTGTGAGCTGGTAAGAAGACAAGATTTATTTCATCCAAATGAGAGGCGTGAATTGAAGTATTGAGCGTGCCTTGATGAGAAGGATAAGAATAAAAGAGTGGAAAAGTTATGACAGCTAAGAAAAGTGAAGTAAGCTGTACAAAGATGTGCGATTTGATGGAACTCGATGTGTTGAGTGTGGAAAGGAATAGAGAAAAAGTGAGAAGGAGAATGGGGAACTGCTGAGGAGGATACAAGTTAAGAAGAGAGAAAGAATAGTTTTTCGCCGGTCTTCAATGCTTTGCGGTGTCCTACTCAATTTAAGTCCGTGGCAAAACTCTTTCTCTGTCATTAAGTCAACGACGCCTAAAACCGACAGTTCGTATTCGTTACAGGACAGAGAAGTCGGTGATGAAGAAGAAGAAGGAGAAGAAGAAGAAGACGAAGAAGAAGAAGAAGAAGAAGAAGAAGAAGTAGAATAAGAAGAAGAGGAATAAGAAGAAGAAGGAGAAGAAGAATTGAAAAGGAGGCGAGAAAAAAGAAAAATGTGGTCCATTCTGAACCGTGACTGTGCGGTTGTAGGGTTGGTGGTTATCTGCCCCAGAGCAATTTGAATTCATTTGCTTCTCCCCGTCGTGCCTTGAAATGAACTGACGATTGTTTGAAAGAGTGAGTGTCTCGACAAGTTGAGAAATTTCTCGAATCAGTTGCTCGATTTTTTGTTGTCTTTTTGTGAAAAAATGACTTCTCTCACTTACAGAGACCGCGGAAAACGAAACGAGTTCAGACAAGATTTTTGAATAAAAGCAACGTAATTGTGGGAGTGGATTCGTGGAATTGACTTTGAATTATGGTTATGATTCCTTCTCATGTTTGAAATTGAACAGAGTGTGATATCGAAGAGTTTTGCGTTATTGTCAATTTTCCAACAAAGTTCAACGATTTCATGTATTTCAAAACCATCATCACAAATAATAGTAACGGGTGTGCCAAATAATATTGATAATTATTGTGACTGTTTCATTAATCGTTACTTCACCTATTTCAAGACCATTATTCACAATCAATAGTAAAGTGTTGCTCAAATATTGATAATTGTGACTGTTTTAGTAACTGCTACTTCACATCACCTATTTCAAGAACATCGTCTACAAACAATAGTAACGGGTGTACCAAATATTTACAATATTGTGACAGTTTTAGTAGCTGCTACTTCACCTATTTAAAGAACATCATCTTCAAACAATAGTGAAGGGTTGGTTAAATATTGATAAATATGACTGTTTCAGTAACTGCTACTTCACCTATTTCAAGAACATTATTCACAAACAATAGTAAGGGGTTGATCAAATATTGATGAATGTGACTGTTTTAGTAACTGTTACTTCACATATTTCAAGAACATTATTCACAAACAATAGTAAGGGGTTGATCAAATATTGATGAATGTGACTGTTTTAGTAACTGTAACTTCACATATTTCAAGAACATTATTCACAAACATAGTAAGGGGTTGATCAAATATTGATGAATGTGACTATTTTAGTAACTGTTACTTCACATATTTCAAGAACATTATTTACGAACAATAGTAAGAGGTTGGTCAAATATTGATGGATGTGACTGTTATAGTAACTGTTACTTCACATATTTCAAGAACATTATTTATGAACAATGGTAAGGGGTTGGTCAAATATTGATGAATGTGACTGTTTTAGTAACTGTTACTTCACCTATTTCAAGAACATTATTTATGAACAATGGTAAGGGGTTGGTCAAATATTGATGAATGTGACTGTTTTAGTAACTGTTACTTCACCTATTTCAAGAACATTATTCACAAACAATAGTATGGGGTTGGTCAAATATTGATGAATGTGACTGTTTTAGTAACTGTTACTTCACCTATTTCAAGAACATTATTCACAAACAATAGTAAGGGGTTGGTCAAATATTGATGATTGTGACTGTTTTAGTAACTGTTACTTCACATATTTCAAGAACATTATTTACAAACAATATTGATATTTGTGATTGTTTTAGTAACTGCTATATCACCTATTTCATAACCATTATTCACAAAAAATAGTAACGGGTGTGCCAAATATTGATAATTGTGACTGTTTTAGTAACTGCTACTTCACCTATTATTTCAAGAACATTATTCTACAAACAATAGTAAAGGGTTGGTCAAATATTGATAATTGTAACTGTTTTAGTAACCGTTACTTCACCTATTTCAAAACCATTATTCACAAATAATTGTAACGGGTAGGTCAAATATTGGTAACTGTGACTGCTCCTGAGTAACGGCTACTATACTCGGTAACAGATTAACATATTAAGTACAGTGAACAGGTCATTTATTCAACGCTCAACAAAATTAATCACAAACCCCTTGAAATATACTCAGAGGATACTCTATTGAAATAGACAACAGTCATTCTAATTTAGGGTGTCATCGATCAGGAAACTACGCCCCCTCCCACCAGCACATGATGTTTATAAAACGTTAATAAACGTTATCTCTTAAACATTTGAAACGTTTAGACAACGTTGTATGTTGTTGGCCATAACGTTTTCTAAACGTTTATTCAACCTTTAGTTTGGTACTGACCTTACGTTTAATAAACATTATTTAAACGTTGTATTCAACATTTCGATAAACGTTATATCAACGTTTTGATAAACATTATAGTCAACTTTCAATAAACGTTATATCAACGTTTTTATAAACATTATATCAACGTTTTGATAAACATTATATCACGTTTGATAAACATTATATCAACGTTTTGATAAACATTATATCAACGTTTTGATAAACTTTATCAACGTTTTGATAAACATTATATCAACGTTTTGATAAACATTACAGTCAACATTTCAATAAACGTTTTGATGAACATTATAATCAACCATTAGTTAAGAATTCGATTCTTTCCCAGGTAGCACAGAAACGTTGAAATAAAGTTAGAACACGTAATACCTTAACGTTGAAAACACGAAAAAATGTCCGTCGTTTCCACATTATTTCAACGTTGAATAATAGTTGAAAAAAACATCGTGGTAACCATTATTTTCAACTATCAACAGACGTTGAATTAGCCATACTTTTTAACCGGTACCTTATTAATTACATGATAATATTTCTAAAATCATTTGGAAAGAGATGAAAATACGAAATCATATTTCCATTTATTTACATATGATTTCATGTAACAGAAATATTACCGTGCAATGCGGTACATTGGTAAGGTGAAATAAAAACACAATAAAAACCATATTACTTCAATTTTGATCCACAAAAGTTATTATGATGAAAGTTGTTTAAAAAACTGAGATGGTTACAACCACATTACCATGGTAATTAATATACTCTGCCATTGTATAGCTAAAATCTCAAAAATATTCTATGTCTGTAAGAAACAGAACATAAAACTATTATATATTATACTAGCTGTACCCTGCCACGCTTCGCAGTGGCACATTGTGATTGAATGTTTATTTTTTTTTTCTGTGGCCCCCACAATATATAAAATATGTGCTGGGAAACCACAAATATTATGCTTGTTAAATAAATTATGAACATCTGTGTTATGTGAGCTGTTAAATCTGGTTTATTGTGCAATTACAAAACTAAAAGGAAAAAAATGTTTATGTGAGAAATAAAATGATAAAAAGCAAAATTTTAGAAAAAAGAAATTAAAATGAGTAAATGAATACCTATATATAAAATAGAAAATTATTGATGAAAATAATTAGATTCTAAAAGAAAAAAAATATTTGAGAATAGTCTCTTAAAAAGGATTGATAAAAAAATGAATTAATAATATTCATAATATCTAGTTTGTAATAAAATAATCTCAATTGCTGTTTTGAACAAACGCACCAAACTGTTCCTTTCGTGAAGAAGCTCCTGCAGCTGCAAAATAATGGATCTTCTTAGCGAGTTATGTATTCCACAACGTGCATCTACTTCATGTCTATCATCACCAATGAAGTACATTTGTAGAAATTTATGGTCACTATCTGAGAATGGGAGCAGGGAGCCAGCTTTGTGATATATTTGCCCTTTGATTTTAAAAGTTGGCATGAATTGAGCAGTCACGATTTCCGCACCAAATGATGTCATTTGGAAGCAAGAGTTATATTTCCTGATGTTCGATAAGAAATGCTTTGATTCAGCGGTAGATCCAGTAAGTAAAGTTTTCAATGGCTCTGGTGGTGCATCAAGTTGAGGCAATTTGATTTTTCCGCCAGCACAACACATCCCTTTCGTTTCATTATTAAACTTTAGAGCCTGGCAGTAGCTACATACATGACTCATCTGACCAATGACAACATGCTGACTTGAACTATAATCAATAGCTGGATTGTACCGGAACGCAAGACGATTGTATTCAGATGCAGATCAGCTGTTCTTTCTGTTGTGTTTCAGCTATCCTCACCCTTTCGCGTTCATTGCGTTCAAAACGAACCAAATCTGTTGCTGCAGAACGCGACTGTCGTGCTCGCAATCGTGCATCCTCAAGCCTGGCTGCTCGTCTTTCTGCTGGGTCCACGTTACGTGTCTGGATGGTGTTTAGCCTGTTCCTCTCTCGTAAAGATGTTTGCTCTTACTCAGTGATATTCGAACGCCATCTCCTTAATCCTTCTGCATTGTGAGTGCGACGGCCCAAATTTGACTTTCTGCGAGGCATTATTTGGTTTTTACTGAAAGAGAAGAAAGGAAAATATGTGTGTGTATTACTTACACACGTAAGAAGTTTTGTTATTGTTTAATTAGTAAACTAATATTTCACGTATTTATTTCGTATATATATTACGTATTTAATATTAAATAAATAATAATTACAAAAAAATAAATCGCGGTTGTCAGCGATTCAGTTATTCAAATATAACTTATAATAGATATTTAGAAATAATTGCATAGTTATGAGGGAAACAATCGATATATTCTCAATATTGAATAACCTTTTTGAGATTATAGGCCTACCAAAAAATTAATACCACCAAAAATATATTATATTTTTTATCGAATAAAATAAATTTATATATTTATACTCAATTTAATGAAAAATCTCACTATATCAGAAATAAAGACAATTAAATTCCCTACAAAACGGGTGGTCAACGAAAATTTTCCAACCAGTGGTTCCGGAGATAGAGCGTTTTAAAGACAAAAACAGTTTTTGATAAGCGCTCTCACTCGGTAACTTTCCAAGTGGTACCGACGCGAGGATCTTTGATGCTGAGCCTCTGATGCAACGGGAATGAAACTGACCGGCTGAGCATTAAACGCTGGTCACGTTGAGTGATCATCTCGCATTGCGTATTGAAACTACTGTACATAAATCCTTTCCAACAATCAACTTATATCAATTATTTAATAGACTAAAATATATTATTATAATCTATCCCTTCATTTTGTTTATATGATCAAATAACCAGCTGACTACTAAAATATTAGCCTACTTTGTATTTTAGCATGCAACACAGCCCAGATCGTATTATCAACAACACCGTTGTCAAATGCCGGTATGTTAGTAGAAAAGAGATAAGAATTTTTTTTATTTCTCGTTGTTTTATGATAGAAGGAAACATAGCATGAATATGAAATAGAAATAAGATATTGAAACTATAAGATAAGCCGATCAGCTTATGAACTAAGGTTTGGAGGATTATGAAACATTGACAATTGAGAAATTATGAATACACAAATGCAAGAATAAAAGCCTCAATAATTATTATTCATTACAAGATTGATTTACATCGATAAGATTATACTCACACTATCGACTGAATCGCCAATTGGTTGTAGCACGGTACCGGTATCGATCCATTCACTGATTGAAATTACTACAATATTAACACAAGTAACACGATTATTTGCACTGAAACACGAATTTATTATCGAAAAAAAGCATCGGTATGCTTTCTTTGTTCTGAATTGCGAAAGTAATTGAAATCCAATAATTGTACCGAAAACATACGGTAATCAAGAGTGTAGTTTACCGGTACTCTATATCTCACGAACCTGTTGAAGCTGCGTTTTGAAACATGCGCGCTATCTAACGGTCAGATTTTGCACTTTGATTGCAGCAGCGCTCAGCTCAAATCTGGCCAAAAATGGCCAAAGTTTCACCCCCTCCCCCGGGCCACCCTGCGAGCCCGGTCAATTTTTTTTTTTTTAATCGACTTATTTTCGCGAGCTGACCCCGAATGTGAAGTCAAAAATCGGAAAAATCCATAAACAAAAAAGTTAAAAATTTCGGGCGAGCGTAGCGCCCCTGAAAATTGTAAAAAGTAGATAAAAACCATCCTTGGTGCAGATTTTATATCATGTTAAAATTCATCTCAATCGGTCCAGTACTTTTGGAGTTTTTGCATTACACACAAACCAACATAACATTTTTATATATATAGATTGAATGATGAAATACGAAATAAATATTTTTCATTACCATGTTACAGTAAAAACACTTTTATAAACTGCTTATCACACTACATCCAACCACTTTTTAATTTTAAAAACTGAATATACAAAAGTTATGTATACATTCAAACAAAAATGTTGACTGTAATTGCAATACCAATAAAAATTGCAATAGATACAGTATTGACATTTCAAAAAATCTGGTGTGGCGCACTCACACAACTTTCCTTGCCGTTATGAAAAATGATAGCCAGACGGTAGTGTTCACGCGCATCTCAAGTCTACTATTCAAAGATCTGAGCCAGCTGGTGACAGGACAATAACGCTGGAGACACATGATGTCTGCTATCTCTTCATAGTGAATGATAAATATAGAATCAACAGTTGCCAACAGTTTGCAAGTGAATAATCAATTTTTCCGAATTTCGAGCTTATTTTCAATGTTATGAGAAAATGTTACTGAACATTAATTGTAGATTTTATGCTCAATCTTTTCCACTTGAAAATTTTTGTTTAAATAATTGTATCTGAAGCCTGATAATTGAGAATCTGAAATCAAACTTTGCATAGATGAGGCGGAACTCCTGAAATTTTCAAAGATATGGGACTTGTGGCTGTTGATAGAGCTTAACAATGTCTATTTTAGGTATAAGTTTAATCAGAATCGTTAGAGACGTTCACGAGAAAATCGCGATAACCCTGTTTTTGACAACATTTTTGCCATTTTAGTCGTCATCTTGAATTAAATTTGATAGAAATAGTTTGTGTCGGATCCTTATATTGTAAAGACCTTAAGTTCCAAATTTCAAGTCATTCCGTTAATTGGGAGATGAGATATCGTGTACACAGACACTCATACACACATACCAATACCCAAAACCACTTTTTTGGACTCAGGGAACCTTGAAACGTATAGAGAAATTCAT
>NC_052515.1:7610295-7656173 GCF_014356525.2 Nilaparvata lugens
AGAAAGCTTTTTGGGAGAGGGGAGTGTATTTTATCAAAATGGCTCCTACTATGCTACTATAAGAGTCTAATCGGTCTCTACAAACTAAATTATTCATTCCATTTATTAATAAAAGCTATCAGTCTTCAGATTGATATGAGTCTGGAAGCATTGTAGAATTTTAAGACATTTTCATAATAATTTATCAGAATTGAATTAGCTTTCATGCATTCAACCAAGTCTGAGTAGGATGTTATTTAATTTAATATATCACTAACAACATTCACTCTACTTGAAATGTTTCGTTAACAAGCTTATTCGAGTATGAATATTCATGTTCACGTATCTATTTTGTCATGTGTGTGAGTCATGATTATTTAATATAATATACCAGATTTCAAATGAGTATACCAGAATACTTATTACGGCTTCAGTCATAAATTATCAATAATAATCTCATCTCATATTTGAAATAGCCTTCTGGAAATTCACGATCCATGCCCATACATCACACACCCATCATAATATATGTATGACATATTCACATGACAATTACATGAACTCTGCCCTCATATTTTATGACACAATAATATGGAGCCATAATTTCTGACCGCTTTTCATAAGCGGGTTATCGTCTCTTGGAAAACATCCGTCAAATAAGGAGCTCGAAGTCAGATGCCTTTCCATCTCATAAACGTTGACCTCCCATTTTATGGTGATGGACTGATGATGATCCATATTTTGATCGAGGTTATTAATGATTATGGCTGAAAGGCAATAAGCTGGATTATGAGTGTTATTTCACCCAAACTTTTCCGTCGATCATGATTGGTCGTGAAATGGGTAAAAAACAAGTTGAAAAATCTGTTGAATGGGGTAAAACTTTGGTTGAAATCATTTTCAAATATTCATTATTAGAATAAATATCATGATCATGATATTCAGTATATCATGATCATGATCTGGTTATGTTATTCAGTATCAAAATTTGGGAATAAAATAGATTTGGGCGATGCCTGTTATTCTTTCCCGATCATATTTATATGATTTGTAATTGTATCCGCAAATGAATAAATAAATTAATGAAAATGTGAAGTTGGTGGTAGTATAGGGTGAAAGTTCATCAATCCCCATATATTATGCACTATCTTGGTTATGTATCGACCTGTCGGAAACGTATCAACTATTGGTTTAAGCTCGGAAAGAAGCACATTATAGAGATGCAACCATACATCAATTCTATTGAGGATTTTGTTACATGATGGAAATTTATCTGGACCATGAGAGTTGTTGCTCCACATGGATGTCATGCTCCACTTCAAATTTCAAGATATACGTACAGTCAATTAACATTCTCCACGTTTCATTAATCATCTCTCACTCACCCTAAACTATTGTTTAAGGTTAACTCAAACTATGGACAAACTGATAATAATGGAAATTATTCCTTCTTCATCTTTTCTCCTCGCTCTCGCTTCAACCAACTCGATATGATGTTTCAGAACCACATTTAATCTCATAATAATAATAATAATAATTTCTCTGATTGCCAATGAATTATAAACAGAGGAGTTTATTGACAAAATAAATACATAATAATTGTTATAACAACACTTCACTCACATGGACTACTGTTTACCAAATTGATAAAAAAATATACAAATCTTGAAATAGCCTTTATTTTTAAAAACTTAAAATAGTTCACCAACTAGTTTCGACCCTAACTTATGTCATTTCAAGTTGAAAAAAACGAAATATAATTTTTCATCAACTTGAAAATGACCCAGTTATGGTCGAAACTAGTTTTGAACTATTTTAAAGTTTTTTTGAAAATAAAGGGTACTCCAATATTTGTATATTGTTTTTATGAATAATTATTATTATATTATACATACTAAAGTAGCTAATACTAGACTCAGCTCTAATTATGATAATATGTGTCGGGGTGATCAATTAATCAATTATATACCAGTGGAAGAACCTGAAGTAAGATTATGAAAGAATCTACCAAATAAGTGAACTATTTCATCCTTCTCCCGTTCTGCGATATTCTTAGATCACTTACTTTATAAATGGGAGGCTCATAATTGAATACATCCTAGAGTACTATAGTGTGGTCCACGTTATAATGGCAGTGTTTGATTAGCAATGGTATTGCTATCCTTGTCTATCATTCAACAGAACGGATAGCGCTATCTCTTTCTCGCTTCGCTCTGTAGCCAGATCATCTTTTAACAATGTAGGATTAATAATTAATAAACTAAATATTTCATCTTGATTATGAAAATTCATTATGGGACAATTATTCAAAAGTATAGTTACTTGCTTAATGAAACAGGGATGGGGACAAAATTATTGGAATAACTGTGATGATGAGAGTTCCTTGATATAGAGGAAGAACAACAAAAGTTATTTCGAAAATAAGAAGTAATAGGTAGATTGGTTGAGAGATATTGTGGAAATGAATTGCAAGAGATCAAAACTGAAGAGGAGGAAGGAATAGAAAGAGAGAATGAAAGAGAGAAGAGAGAGCAACTAATAGAAGTGAAAAGACATATACAGCCGTGAGTTTTCACCTTGAGCCAGTTAGTAGTTGTATTGTGAGGGGTTTCATTGATAATATTGCTGCGGAGCTAATTTAGCTCAGAGCAGAACCAAGACCCAATATTCAACACGTCCAACTGTCATCATTCCTTGTGAACCACATCAATGCTCCCCATTTAACAAATGCTGACAGTCAAACGTGGATCTCCTCTGTCATGAATAATCCAGTTTGTGTTCACTCAGTTGGTCTTGGCCTCAGATCTCAGAGTTATTATTGGCTGTGATTGCGTTGTGGACCTCAGGACTCAGGATTCGTCTTCTGAGAATATCCATTCACTCAGTTCTGTCAAGTTTTGATTGGGAAGTTTGTTGTGTTCCATAAACTCCATCGACTCTGGAGTTGTAAGGGTTAATTGATTTTGTTTAATTGATTCAGGGATTGGACATTGTGAACGTTCCATAGGGGCAAGGAGATGAGAATTCTTGGAATTTGTTGGTTGATGATGTTCTACTTTGGCCATTCTCACTCTCTAGTAATAACTCAATTATGCGCTTATTCCACTATATTCATTTGCTCAATATTATTGTGAAACTCTACAGTCTCTATATGATTCATCATGTTATTTTTCTCTCACTAGTTATTATCTTCCACTTTAGAACGTAAGTTGAATTTTGTTTTGTTGAACACATGGATTATTATTGAATATAAGTCTTTAAGCGCGGGGTTGGGGAGGTGGCTGCTCAGCATTGGACATGATGCCAGCGAACAATCAATTGGGTCAACATTTATATTTATTGTCAATCTTAGTTTCTTCTTTACCTTAATCTGAAATTTCCAAAACCACCCTCTTACTTTCTTCTCCTATACTTCTGGATAACATAATGATAGGTTCTGAAAGGATATAATTTTCATCTGCACACAACAAAATTTATTAACTCATGAGTTACTCTTATTCATTAACCCATGATGTATAGTACTCCATAGTGTGAATATAGCCGATTATTTTTTAAGTAGTTATAATTTAATACAGAAATTTTACTCAAGTTTTAAGTGCTATGCAAATTGTTTTATATTGTATTGTACACGACCTTCCTTACACACAGACTCGTTCTAGGTGAGGAGTACTATTCTTTAAAATTATTGTAAAGCTAACATTCCAAATGTTTGTAACATGTTGCTTTCTGAGAATAAAAACTTCTTCATTCATTCATATCAAGGAATCTGAGTCTCTTTGATTTCCCGACGACACAACATTCAGGATATCATCTCATTGGTGATTAGCGAACAAAGATAAATAGTTTGAATGATCAAAAAAATTGCGGTATTTTCTACCACAATCTTGTCAGGAAAGCAAAACTAGCATGTGATTGGTTGGAACAGGTACACAAAATGGCGTTGTATAACTTCAACAGCCAATGAGAAAGCTTTTTGGGAGAGGGGAGTGTATTTTATCAAAATGGCTCCTACTATGCTACTATAAGAGTCTAATTCGGTCTCTACAAACTAAATTATTCATTTTATTCATTAATAAAAGCTATCAGTCTTCAGATTGATATGAGTCTGGAAGCATTGTAGAATTTTAAGACATTTTCATAATAATTTATCAGAATTGAATTAGCTTTCATGCATTCAACCAAGTCTGAGTAGGATGTTATTTAATTTTAATATATCACTAACAACAATTCACTCTACTTGAAATGTTTCGTTTAACAAGCTTATTCGAGTATGAATATTCATGTTCACGTATCTATTTTGTCATGTGTGTGAGTCATGATGATTTAATATAATATACCAGATTTCAAATGAGTATACCAGAATATTTATTACGGCTTCAGTCATAAATTATCAATAATAATCTCATCTCATATTTGAAATAGCCTTCTGGAAATTCACGATCCATGCCCATACATCACACACACATCATAATATATGTATGACATATTCACATGACAATTACATGAACTCTGCCCTCATATTTTATGACACAATAATATGGAGCCATAAATTTCTGACCGCTTTTCATAAGCGGGTTTATCGTCTCTTGGAAAACATCCGTCAAATAAGGAGCTCGAAGTCAGATGCCTTTCCATCTCATAAACGTTGACCTCCACATTTTATGGTGATGGACTGATGATGATCCATATTTTGATCGAGGTTATTAATGATTATGGCTGAAAGGCAATAAGCTGGATTATGAGTGTTATTTTCACCCAAACTTTTCCGTCGATCATGATTGGTCGTGAAATGGGTAAAAACAAGTTGAAAAATCTGTTGAATTGGGTAAAACTTTGGTTGAAATCATTTTTCAAATATTCATTATTAGAATAAATATCATGATCATGATATTCAGTATATCATGATCATGATCTGTTGTATGTTATTCAGTATCAAAATTTGGGAATAAAATAGATTTGGGCGATGCCTGTTATTCTTTCCCAATCATATTTATATGAATTGTGATTGTATCCACAAATGAATAAATAAATAAATGAAAATGTGGAGTTGGTGGTAGTATAGGGTGAAATTTCATCAATCCCCATATATTATGCACTATCTTGGTTATGTATCGACCTGTCGGAAACGTATCAACTATTGGTTTAAGCTCGGAAAGAAGCACATTATAGAGATGCAACCATACATCAATTCTATTGAGGATTTTGTTACATGATGGAAATTTATCTGGACCATGAGAGTTGTTGCTCCACATGGATGTCATGCTCCACTTCAAATTTCAAGATATACGTACAGTCAATTAACATTCTCCACGTTTCATTAATCATCTCTCACTCACCCTAAACTATTGTTTAAGGTTAACTCAAACTATGGACAAACTGATAATAATGGAAATTATTCTTTTCTTCATCTTTTCTCCTCGCTCTCGCTTCAACCAACTCGATATGATGTTTCAGAACCACATTTAATCTCATAATAATAATAATAATTTCTCTGATTGCCAATGAATTACAAACAGAGGAGTTTATTGACAAAATAAATACATAATTGTTATTAAAACACTTCACTCACATGGGCTACTGTTTACCAAATTGATAAAAACAATATACAAATCTTGAAATACCCTTTATTTTTAAAAACTTTAAAATAGTTCACCAACTAGTTTCGACCCTAACTTAGGTCATTTTCAAGTTGAAAAAAACGTAAAAATGGAATGTAATTTTTCATCAACTTGAAAATGATCCAAGTTAGGGTCGAAACTAGTTTTTGAACTATTTTAAAGTTTTTTAAAAATAAAGGGTACTCCAATATTTGTATATTGTTTTTATTAATAATTATGATTATATTATACATACTAAAGTAACTAATACTAGACTCAGCTCTAATTATGATAATATGTGTCAGGGTGATCAATTAATCAATTATATACCAGTGGAAGAACATGAAGTAAGATTATGTGAAAATCTACCAAATAAGTGAATTTTATTCTTCTCCCGTTCTGTGATTATCTTAGATCATTTACTTTCTAAATGGGAGGCTCATAATTGAATACATCCTAAAGTACTATAGTGTGGTCCACGTTATAATGGCAGTGTTTGATTAGCAATGGTATAGCTATCCTTGTCTATCATTCAACAGAACGGATAGCGCTATATCTTTCTCCACTGCCATTATATCGTGGACCACACTAGAGCTCCAGTACTTTTAGTTCATGGTACTATTAAGTCCATGTGACTCTCAGTTTCAAATCTTAAAACTGCAAAACATTCCGGTAAAAAGTAGAGCAAATTCCAGTACAAGAATACGTCCTATTACATTCTAGTGGAAGAGCTTCAACTTGGAAAAAATCGTACGCGAAAATTTCAAGGTCTGATAGAACCTGTCTGTCTATCTTTTTGAACGGTTCTCATTTCTTCCGATTAGGTGAGGTGTTAAAACTATTGACCTGCTTCCTTTCCACGATTCTTTCACGCTCCTTTTCACTCCCTTCTTCCGGTTATTCTACTCCCTCTCTCGACCACCACCACCCCTCCTTACATTATCCGTTCGTGGGAATACAGTGTCAGATCACGTGATATTTCAGCACTCCGCCAACACGCAAGGGTTTCAAGGGCTGCTGCTATCAAGGACTATATATAACAAATTGAGAGTCATGTTAGTCTGTCTTGTTGACTTTGAGTGAGAACCTTCAAGCCCTGTTAGAAGTTGTCTGATAGCTTGTTTGAGTAAATTCATAGATGCTATTCTTGTAAATCTTTCTATTCTTCAGGTGATAGGCGGACGAATCCCCATATAACACCACGGAATTAATAGAGATTATTCTCATAAAGAAGTATGAACAGTTATGGAAGAAGATGTGGTAACTGAGTGAGAAATGTTGTAGATTAATGTTCAAGAACTGGGTCAAACTATGTGAGAAGAAATATTGATAAGAAGGAGACAAAACTACCCGTATTAATAGGGTGGAATGTTTATGTACAACAGAAAATACCTAGCAAAATGTGTGTAACATAAACAAGTAATGTCAGTAGGAGTAGAGTTTTACAAGCTACCCCATTAAACGGTAACAGTTTAATTGCACATTTCTCTGATTGGTACAATTATCATTCATCATCAATATTATAATGTTTTCTAGCCTTCACAGCTTTCGGGATCTTTCAAGGTTTCCGATCATTATCTCAGGAAACATATCTCTGATTGGTACAATATTATTGAACAACATCCTCAATTACCTATATTATTTAGATCATTCCACTATATCATAAATATCATATTTCACTATATCACAAGTTTGAATTCTGCATTATGACCATGACCCAGAAGATTCTATTTAATAGGTATAGATTGATTGCTTTCCTAACCCACGTGAATCCTTCTCACAGCAGTTCTATCCAATATTTTCGAGTTAAGTTTCTACTGATTTGGATTTCGACTCCTCCATTGCTGGACACTTGACAACTGGAAATACCTGACAAATTCAGATTGATTGTTCATTTGTTATTCTAAAGTTATTGCTTTCAAATTGAATTTGGAAAATATAGAGTTTCATTCCTCACTAATTAAACAATAATTATCAATCTATTTATTCATTGATCAATTCATTCAAAGGATAAATGAAATACAATGAGAATTGAGGAACATACATTACAAAACTTCTATTCCTCTATTTCTCCGCACTTTAATGAAATGGTATGGATAATTTTATTTTCGATTAATTGTGAAGGAAAATTTTGTTTGGATTCGTATTTGGAAATTGATCAATCTGATAAATTCAAAATTGTAGTGAATACATTTTTTTGGACTTGAAATTGTGTGCGAATTAAGTTATCATTCCAATCTCAGACGCATAGTCTTACTGGGGGAATTCCACTCAATCAATATGTTCTTTCTACTGTTTTTGTAAAAATGTGATTCTTATTTTGTTGAATATCAAATATAAATATGTACATGTATTGTATGCCAAGTGGAAATAAATGAATTGAATTGAATTGAATATATATTCAAGTTACGTAAGAAACATAACCTTTAGACTGTGTATTCCAAATTAAGGTTTGAAGCAGTTTTGGGCAAATGCCTGTTGTTTTCACCTGCATTGTATTTGCATATGAATTAATGAGAAAGTATTTTGCTTCTATACTATTTGAGTATACTGGATCTTCAATCCCAAAATATATCGTCATGTATGATTGATCTCCAACACATCCTCTCAGCTTTCCACACGGTTCACCAGCCTTGTACCCTCTACACTAACCTCTTTCACCAAAAATACCTTTTTATTCTCACACGGTGTCCGAAATCCCATTTCCTAAAAATCCATCTATGTCCAGTCGGAGAGAGCAAGAGCAGAATGATGATGGAGAAGGAGGAGAGAAGGAGGAGAAGGAGGAGAAGAAGGAGAAGTAGGAGAAGGAGCAGAAGGAGGAGGAGGAGGAGAAGAAGGAGAAGGAGCAGGAGAACGAGAAAGAGGAGTTGGGGGAGGCGGAATAGGAGGAGGAGCAGGAGGGTTTGGAGGGGTAAAATAGAGAGTAGAAGAAAAAAGAGGAGGAGAAAGGGAAGTAAGAAGTGGTGGAGGAGGATGATGAGAAAGAGGAGGTGGATGAGGAGGAGAAAATGGTGACAAAAGCGGTAAGAAACGATGATGAGGAAAAGAATAATGATGATAAAGAGGAAGAGTAGGGGGAGGAAGAGGTGGTCAAGTCGGTGAAGGAGAAGATAGAGGGGAGGATGAGAAGGAAGTGTTGGAGGAGGAGTTGGAGAAGGAGGAAGAGGAATGGATGAGAATGATGAGGAGGTCGATTGGAAATTTTCCGCACCATGGATTTGAATTAGGTCGTGTGATGGATCGCATATGTGATACATTCACACATTTCACATCAGCACATTCCCATTTCTTGTATTGCCCGCTTATTGTGTCCATTTTCCCGCGATACATCATGTATGCCATCATGTATCACAACATGTATCATACATATGCCTCACTGACCCATGAACATTGCTATGATGGGTAGGCTGCCACCAAGCCTGTTGCATGTATAGATGGATGCACCTTATTTGAACATCACTTCAATCCGCATTTTGAAAGTGACACTATCCCACGTCCCAAAACATCATGTATTATTTCAAGCGATGGTGAGCTTGTGATACTTTTTGAGGATGTTTTTTTCGTTCTACATCAAAATAAAAAAACATTTTCTTAAACTGTGCACGTCGATACAGCGAATGTATTGTAATTTACATATGGATATTAAAATAAGCAATATCCATATGTAAGTACTTTATACTTCCGTCCTTCATCCGTATTTATTTGTCTATTTCCCTCAACTTTGCCTGGTTCCCATCTTCCTCCACCGTTGATTATTCATTTGCTGCTCCTTTTTTCTCCACTATCTGACCATTCTCTTCTCCGTCGATACGTTTACTCACATTCAAATTCAAATTCATTCATTTGCCATAGAATAAGACATAATGATAAAATAAATAGGCCTATTCTAACTTACAAAATGGCACTACCGGCAAAGAAAACTTGTGCGCCGGCAGTGAGTTCGAACAACTAGGTACAGCAAACATGTCAATAGAAAGAAAAAGAGCTTATTCAAACCACTAGAATATCATTTTCCTTTTTGGCTGAGTTGCTGAGGATGATGTCCACATGAGCTCCAGGCTTGTGCGTGGGTAATGAGGTGGAAAATGATGGGAGATGAGTGGAACTACAGCTTCAGGTCGATTCCGAACCATCGGGAAGCGATTTTCATAAATGGTTCATGTGGTATTAGAGTGATCACACTTACAAATGGATTAGCTGAGAGATGAAACTAAATTGTACTTATCGATAATTCTACCTACTACATCATCCCCCTTCCTATCTATTACTATGTAATATCTCATCATATTACATTTTACTATACTGTGGTCCACGTTATAATGGCAGTGGATAAGGATAGAAGAATAGCAATGCCAATTCTCTGCATTAATTAATTATATTTCTACACCGTCAAAAACATAATTTTCATCGTTGTGGACCTAGAAAAGGATAATACCACCGGCTTTGTCGAATGATAGACAAGGATAGCAAAACCGAAGTTGATCAAATACTGTCATTATACCTCTAACGTGGACCGCACTATATCTATTTTCACCCTTCACCCTTCATTCCATCTACCCATTCACTCTCTACACATACTTCAAGGTCCGTCTTCGAAAGTATTCTCTTTTATTCATAGTCCTACCTTTCTCAATCTCCTTCTAATTTTCATCCATGTATCTCCCATCTTTCTCTATTCACATTGCTTGACTTTCCAATCTCTGATGCACATTCGCAAATCAGTCTCGTGCCACTCTATGTATCTCACTTCTATGATATGTGCATTCCAACAGCAATAATACAGCGACCAGTCTAAGCATCTCTCTCCTGTGATGTGTTCGTTTTGACAGCAACCCATAACACGATATTGCACTCAACAGTCGCTTCGTTTATCCATGTTGACCCCTCCTTGCAGATCGATTCCCTACTAAATCTGTTGTGAAACCTGTCATAATCTTCAAATCTTTCCCCAGTGTCAAATCAATGTATCAGCTCTACTTGACCCCATACTCAATTTCAGCTTCAAATTCAGTTGCAAATTCATTTATTTAGATTCCCAAACAGATAATAAACCTTTGGGCTCTTTTGTTTCTGGAGGAGATAGTATGATTATTCAGATCGAGAATAAGATGGGAGGATGAGATCAGAGATGATTCAATAAAGATGGGCTATAGAGGATCGAGAAGATTGATTGATGGCAGAGGGGCTTGAAGGAATGTTGTAGAGGAAGACAAAGTCCACCCTGAGCTGTTGAGCTAAAGAAAAAATATGATTATTATAAAAATTTTCTATGTTATGTGAACTCAATGGACAATGAAAAAGTTTCAAAATCAAATCAAACTCATATCAGTTTCATAACAACAACAACGTAGACATTCTCATTTTCATTTAAACTTTGTATTGTACATATAGCACGGGGTTATATAGCTCATGGAATAATAATTAATATCAGACTAGCAGGTAACCCGTGCTCCGCAAGGGTCTGTTCAAAGCACAAATGGATTGAATTTAGTTTTATAGTTATGCGATATTGGAAGTATTAACAACTGTATTAATTCACAATATAAAAACCACTTGGGCTTCCAACACAGGTTAACTTTGTATCGCAAATTGAATAGGTTTGTTTCAATAATTGAATTACAAATTATTGATTGATATGAATGAGAATACGCCCTCGTAAATTTCAAGTTTGATCAGTTGAGTAGTTCAGACGTGATGATGCGTCATTTGTGAATTTCCAATCAGTTCTTTCCTTTATTATAGTATAGATGAGCATATTAATCCCATCCCATATGGGAATGTTTCTGCGATAGCCTATAATGACAGTTTCTCGAAAAAATGATACTTCTGCGATATAATGACCTATATCACGAAAATACTATGGTCATTAGGACAATAATTATGAAGTGTTTTCTGCTGAAACAAACTAAGCCTATATTTAGTGCATTTTTTGTTGTTCCCATAAAAATGCTTCTATAAGAATATCATCCACAATATTCCCATTGAATAAAAAACAAGTAGAATAATTGATGGTGGATTCAAAATGCGGAAAATGAGGTGTATTTTATCTGAGTGCTATAGGTTGATAAAAGTTAACAAACACTAGTTTTTGAAAACTTTTTTGATTAGCACGGCACAGTCAGTTTTGTGAATTTTTAAATCCTGATTGTGTTGTAAAATTTGTCAAGGTCATGATTGTCATGATTTTCATGATTGTCATGATTTATAATAATGAATTATTTTTTAATAATGAATTAATTTGAATTACCTCAATATCAATACTAGACAATTTCATCCTGTCCTAATCTGCTTATTCTAATTTCAACTCTATTCTCTTCACGAATTTGATTGCTATCTGTTGTGAAATAAAAACATTAAATGGTTTTTGAATATTCATTCCGAGATCGTGAAGAATACAAGAAGAAAGTTGAAGATGAATGTTTTTCATCAATTCATATTCTCAATCCACAGAACTTACTCCATTTCCAAATGACTTCCTATTATGTTATATTTTCCATGCATGGAAAGTTATGTAGACACCCACCCAACCAATACTATTTCCTTGCAGACTACATTAGGTGATTTGTTTTTCACGCAAACATACAAACCCATAAAGTTAACAAACAAAAATCTAGAATATAGGTATGAAATAGTACTAGGTGACCTAACTAGTGAGTTATTTATGCGTGTATTCTAACAGCCACTCACATCTTGCTAAGCCAACCAATTAGGCTAATGCAGTAGCCTACTAATCCGGAGTTAATGTATAGTCACCTTCTCCACCTCATCCTCCACCTACTCCTCCTCCTCCTTCAACACCACCTCCTCATTATCTTTTCCCTCTTCCTTCTCATTTCCCTTCTCCTACTCCTCCTCCTCCTCTTCCACTTCCTCATCAATCCCATCTTCCTCACATTTCTCATCTCCCTTCTCTTAGGCTTTTTCTTTCTCATTAACGTACTGTCCTCTATGTTCTTCAGCTTCTTCATCATCTCTTTTCTCATCTTCCTTTTCCTCCGCACCCACCTCTTCCCCCTTCTCTTTCTCCTAGCGTGGTCATGTTACCGACATGTTTGCGTCAAGCCTAATAACAACTGATGAATATGGTCTGTAATCTATCTATCTTCTTCTTCTCCTACTCAGACTCATCCTCCTCGAACTCTTTCATCTTTCTCATCCTCCTTATTCTTATTTCTCTCCCCCTTCTTCTTCTTCTTCTTCTTCTTCTTCTTCTTTTCTTTCATATTTTTCATTTTATCACGAAATTGTGTACCATATAGAATTTACTCAGAGACAATCTGGAATGCAATAGAAAATGAATTCTTCGATTCTATAATCATCCTCATCGAATAAATTTATATTGCTTGGTTCCATGATTCTCAGGTATATTTCAATTATATCAAGCTTTCTTGAAATGTTCGTGTTTTCGACGATAGACTCTGACAAACCTATATTGTCCTCAAAGTGGTGATAGACCATCGAATCAAACAGAAGTTAACACTGAATCTTGTGAAACAGAATCAATCTCTTAATGTAATTCTTTATTCCCTTTCTTTGTTTCAGAACATCTCCATCCTCGTCATGCTGATCTATTCGTGGCGCGTCAACTCGAACTTCAGGAAACAGGTGGACTTGCAGGATGTTTACTACGGTAAGTACATTCAAATTTATCGATTTCAAATTATTCACACGCTGAATGAACAATAAATTTCAGTTTATAAATATGTTGGACTCAAAATTGGACAAACATCATGAAGTGTAAACATAACCTTGTTTTGGGCAATTTCTATCTCAATTTGGGGAAAGAACAGTTTTGGGCTTCAAGCCTGTTCTTCCTTCCCCAATCATCCATAGTTTAGTATGGTATTGTAGCCTATGTATCAATGTATAAATGAATAATAATACAAATTTTCAAATCAATATAATGCAAGAGGAAGGTTGCAAGCTGACAAGGACTAAAAGTGACAACAGTGTTATTTGAACTAAAACTTCAAGAGGATAATGAAACAGAGGTTCATGATCAGGGGATTGTTGAGAAGGCGATTTTGAACAGTATCACCAGAATAATATGAAAAATGACAATGAGCAGGAAGTAGGATATTACACCTGAAAATCCTGATGTCAGAAGAACATAAAAACAGTGACTCAAGTACAAAAATATTAACAGAGGTACACAAAAATATTATGAGGAGAAAAGCATAAAAAGTATTATCGATAGTAAAACAATTTACAAACATTATACATGACTATTCATGAATAGACTATACTATACATTGTATTCTGCATTATGAAAATGGATTTACAAGACTCATATTAACCCTATCTGTAGAATTTTCATTGACTATAAAGGTTCTTGAAGTTATCATGTACCCCGCTGTAGTTTTCCAGGTTTTCATTATCGATGGTAAAACAATTTACAAACATTATACATGACTATACATGAATAGACTATACTATATATTGTATTCTGAATTATGAAAATTGATTTACAAGACTCATATGAACCCTATCTGGAGAATTTTCATTGACTATAAAGGTTCTTGAAGTTATCATGTACCCCGCTGTAGTTTTCCAGGTATAATATATAGGTACCGGTACCTCGATCAAATTTAGCTACTCTCTCAAACAATTAGACTATACTATACATTGTATACATGATTATGAACATTGAAATTACAAGACTCATATCAAACTTAACTGTAAATCTCCATTGACTATAATTTATTGAAGTTTCTTGAAGATATCATGTACCCCGCTGTACTCATCTAGGTCAATATATAGGTAAAGGTACCTCGATAAAATTCAGCTACTCTATCAAACTTTTTCCAATTTCTCCACCCTAAGTTGGCCACTTGATCCTCACAAAATGCCATCTTGCCAAGTAGCCTGGCAGCCACCATTAATTTAACAAGTTTGGCCTTTCAGTGAGTCCCAATCTAAACTGTCAGAATCTCTTATGAGTAGCATCAACTCTTTTCATTCAACTTATGCTGACAGTTGTCAGAGAATTTCAGCTAGTGAGATCCACTTTCATTTGTCAGCATTTCTTATGGAATAACATCATTGCTTCCCATTCAACCAATGCTGACAGCTGAAAGTGATTTTTTACCAGAGCCATCTGAAATAGGATAAAAAGTCAATATTTGTGAAGCCGACGCGAGTGGACGAATTAAGTTGATTCCGGGTTCGGTCTGGAGAGGTTGATCTAATCAAGTTGGAGTGGCTACGTCATAATAAAGTTGGAATTGGAAAAGGTTTGAAATTGATGTTGAAGAGAAGAGATGGATAGATGATATAGCTAGTGGTGAGACTTGAGATAGAATTCGAGATGAAATGTATTGGGGGTTTCTGATAATTTACGCAAAAGTGGTGATGGAATTGACATCGAAAGTGATGTTGAAAGTTGAGTTGAATTTGGAAAGGACTGTCATTGGAAATTCAGTTGTAATTGGAAGTAGATTCCAGATTTTGAGTCGAGTTGAAACGGGGAAGAGAAGTTTGGAATGAGATGAAAATCAGGAGTGTAAGTTGATGTTGATAGTAGAAATACTGGTTATCAAAGGCTAGTTGATATTGAAATTATTACTGGAGTTGACAGTTACAGTCATGTTGGAATTGAAAGTGGAGTTGAAAACAATATTAAGTTGGAGCAGGGTGAAGTGAGGATGTCAACCAAGAAAGTAAATTAATTCAATTTATTAGAGATGATTATGTGCTGAGAAGATTCTTGATAAATTACAATAAAATATATATTGAATGGACTCTGCAAAAATTTATATGCAATCTTTGAAGAGACAATCTCTGCAGAATTTTTTCAACATTGATCTTTTTTTTCAATTAGTGCTCTCCAGTTGAAAATTTTAACGTTTTTAACATTATTCATATTTCAGACCATGAAATATGCAAAATACTCGATAGAGTTTTGCTAGGATTTACAAAATACAACTAGGATAGAGTTGAACTACATCTAATATTCGGATACAAATTTTTCATTTGAACTTTAATATTGTATAGAGGAGAAAAATTTTAATTCCACTCATATTAAGGGAATAAATATTCGACAAAATTCAGTTTAAACTGAAAATTCAATCAAAGGAGAAGTAAGAAGAGATCGAGAAGTTGAAAATTTCTCAGGGAAATCGTTATTCACTCACATAGTAGGTTACTTCCTATATCTGTTGTTGGAAAACGAATTAGTTCCTACAAGAATATATTACTGTTTTATTTTGTCATTTGAAAAAAACTATTTCCCACGTAAATTACAATTTCATTTTGTTATTGAAAAAATTGAATCTGTATTCAATGACTGTTCTAGGGAGCACCACCTTTCAAATTCTAACACTATCCCATACTGAGATTCAATAACATTTTCTGGTGAAAAACGTAGGTAATCAATACTGGAAGGAATTATCAATGTTGAATTTTCACTTTTTGCTTTTGGAAGAAACGACTAGCAGTCAGATATTTTACAATAAATGAATAAATCACTCACTGTGACATTGAAGAGTTAAATTTTCCTCATAAGAAGTTCGTCATTAGCTCTGATGACATCTATTCACTCACCTCATCATGATGACATGAATGACATCTGAAAATTCTTGAAATCACATCCGTGAAATTGATTCCACATCTGTGAAATTGAAATACTATTATTTTTTCATCAATTCAATGTACAAAATACTACGATCAAAATATAACTAATATGACATAAAAGGAAAACTATAGGCTCAGCCTGTACTATTTCTCTTCAAAAAAATTGATGAATAGTTAAACAACATTAAACGTTGTCCTAAGGTTGAGGTTATGAAATCACACACTTATTCTCTTTGAATATTTTTCAATTCATTAGATACCATTCTTATTCTTATCAGTAATAAATAATTTGTTGTATGTTTCAGGAGTTCAAATCGCCTACTTTGCAATCATTGGAACCCAGCTATTCATGATTATACTGAGCGCTCTGCTGCTGGTCGGAGTTCTGAAGGTAATATGATTTTCCATTTTAATTTCAAAAGTTCGTGATGTCAGTTGTGCTTTTGTTCAATAATTTTTCCAAGTCTTTTGATAATGATAATTCTTTATTGACAGAATTAATATATCTTACAACATTCATAGTGATATAGCATGAAATCATTCTATCAATTCCTAAGAATAAGTTCTATTTTCGAACCAGAATTGATTAAAGAAAATATAAAACAAAACAATTCAAATACACTATTGGCATCACCCAACGAAGGAAAAATCCTGTCCGCTGAGTGAGAGCATCAATTCAAACCAAAATCAATCTAACATGAATCAAAAAAGAAACCAAGCGTTTTAATAAAGAGGAAAAAACAATATATTACTGATGTCAAAAAAAATGTCTTCAACGATTCAGTCAATGACTTCCGTTCCCATCCTTCGCCCTCCCACAGGGAAAAATATCACTTTTCAAGTTAGACTATTTGAAATTTAGTTAATTGATCCTGGAGAGTGGAAGGTTATTTCAAAATCAAAGTCAGAAGTTTTTTTAAAATTATTGTAACCCACAATAATGTTATTTTGTCACATATTCTCAGAATATTGGCTTCGTTTGTATCGAATGATAATACATATATCACAGTACATTGAATACAGAGAGAGAAGAAGTAATGAATATTAAATAAGAATGTGATGAGTCGAAACGAGAAAAGTGATGTCGAGGAAGGGGCTTAATGAAAATAGACAGAAAGAAGAAATGGGTGGAATGTTTTGAATGAGAGATTAAAAGAGCAAGCGTTCTTTTGAGAGAGGAACAGGATAAAAATATCTAGGAAAAGAGAAAGGGGAAGTAAGAAACAGAATGAGAATGGAATGAGCAGTGGAGTGAAAGCGCAAATTGCATTAAATGAGGAGCAGAATGGAAATATTTACGAAAAGCGGAATAGGAAGAGAAAGATAGAATAAGAGTGTGATGAGTAGGGGAGTGTAATTGCAGGATTGCGTGAGAATAAAAATAAAAATGGAAAGAATTGAAATGAAAATAACAGAATAGAAGTAACTAGAATAAGAATAACAAGAATAAAAATAATAAAATGATGAAATAATGACAGAATAAAAATAACTAGGAGAAGAGACAGAAGAAGTAATGGAAAGACAGTATAAGAATGAAATGAGCAGGGAGTGAAAGCGCAAATTAGGAACAGGATGGAAATATTTCAGAGAAGAGGAATAGGAAGAGAAAAATAGAATGAGAATGTGATGAGTAGGAGAGTGTAAGTGCAGAATTTATTGAGGAACAGAATAAAAATAACTAGGGAAAGAGACAGAAGAAGTAATGGAAAGACAATAAGACAATAAGAATGAAATGAGCAGGGAGTGAAAGAGCAAATGAGGAACTGGATGGAAATATTTCGGAGAAGAGGAATAGGAAGAGAAAGATAGAATAATAATTTGATGTGTAGGAGTGCAGAATTAAGTAAGGAACAGATTGAAATAACTAGGAGAAGAGACAGAAGAAGTAATGGAAAGACAGTAACTCGCAATATATTACAGGACTGTCTCATGGAGCAACAGACTTCAGCTTCTGCTGCCATATCTTCTGTTTTCTCTCTCAATTCGACAGAAGATAATCTGCCAACTGGCGTCTGTACTCCATCCTCCTCAACGTTCAATGCTCACCATGCTCCATCCTTCTTTCTTCACAATATAGCAGAACAATACGGACCGAAATGGAAGCTGCTGCGCTTCGAACAAGAGACAAATATGCAGATTGTATCTGCCGAAACTCAACGCATTGCTTCTACTCATAGCATATACTACATACAGTGTGTACTGTCAAGTGAGTGCATGTTTCTTACAAATTGAAGTGGAGTGTTTCTTCTTCTCCTCTGATATTCCAGCTTCTCTTCCTCATTGTGGAATGAACATTCTTATTTTTACTAATGTGCACTTCTTCTGATGGTTTCTTTTTCTATCATCTCTTACCATTTTTGAGTCGTTGCATTTATATTTTGATAAGAGTATTCTCCAGTTATCAGTGATGGTTTAGTATATATTGTTATTTAATTAGGTTTTCAACTTATCTAAATTCTAAATTCCCAGTTCATATATTGGACTCAAATTTGACGATTATAAAGTGATAAAAATATAACCTTTTTTTGGACAACTTCTATATGAATTTGGGAAATGAACAGTTTCGGGCTTTTAGCCTGTTGTTACTTTCCCAATCATTGATAGTTGAGAATGATATTGTATCTATCAATGTATAAAAAATGATGAATATTTTCATTCTCTTATACATTTTTAATCGTTTCTTCATCGGTTCTCTCCCCTCATTCTCTTACGAGTGCTGTTTCTTGTGTTGGAATACTTTCCCTCTTTTTCTTATAGTTTCAAGCATTTCTTGTATTGTTCTAACTCTATGGGGGTTCGTTGCATTCCAACTACTTCATATTCACTCTGTGCACTTTTATTCATTCTATCTCCAACTTTTGTCATTTTTAGAGTTTTTTCTTTCCTCTCCTGTTCCGTTTCACGTTCCTTTTTTTTATTTCACTTCTGTTTATTCCATCAATCAGTATGTTCACTTTTTTGCTAATTTATTCATTATTTTCATTTTAACTAGTTTTATTTCCGTATAATTCTTCAGTTAATCTTCACTGATAATACATTCTACGTTCAAAAACGTTAGTATCGCTTCTCTTCTGAGAATGGATTATTTGATTCCTTGCGGAAGTTTTATTACAAAGAGAATTGAGCCATGAATATTTCTTGGAACGTTTTTCTCAATCAAACATAACAATTCAGAATGTATGCCTAGCAGCCTTGAGGTGTCAGTGAGTTCATGTTGAAGTGTCAGTGTTGATTATTCATGATTGAATATCTTCATCCTTGAAGAACACCTGCAATAACAAACAAATGTCTCATTCGAAAATAGTTGAATGATCTCCTAAGGAAGGAATCTATTTGAAATAATTCCAGATAGACTCAATTCACATGACTCTCAATCGAGAGTCTTTGTTTTAATCTACAAACACAATATTTCCAGACAGACTGATATATTTTCCAATGAATCAATTCTAATGTTTTTTTGTTTACATAGTATAATTGTGGTTTTCAGTGGAATTTTTGATATTTTTTTGCGATTATGAAGGAAGATTTTTGTTTGGATTTGTATTTTAAAATTAATTAATCTGATAAATTTGAAATTTTGGTCGATACATTTTTTTGGACTCAAATTTCTTGTAACAATCAATCAAGTTATCATTTTCACATAACCTCTAGACTGTGTTTTTCAAATTGAGGTTTAGAGCAGTTTTGGGCGAATGTTAATTAATTTGTTTTTACCTGGATTGTATTTGAATATGAATTAATAATTCAATTAATTGATAATGAATAGATAAAAGATAAAATAAATTCTACGAAAATTATTTTTCTTCATGATGAAGATGAACTGGAGTATAAAAAAGCATCTACTGAGCATCAAGTTCAACAGGATTTGAACTTCAAATTTTGAATTCGTCAAGAATTAACCTCATCCATTCTTGAACATTCGATCAACATGAACCTGTTTTATTGGGTTAGAATGTAACATGAACAATTATGGAAATAGTTTTTATCATGAACAAATAAATATGTACCAGTATCAATGAATATATGAAATATGAAATAATCTACCATTCAATCAAGAGAATGTATTTTTTTATAATATTATGCATTCATCAGAACATTCAATAGTGGATAGAGCTCACTTATTGGTAAATTCCCGATGAACACATCTTCTATTACACAAAAATCCAACCCTTCATTGTAATTCACTCTGAATCAGGCCAAACCTTCCATCGCAATTAGCAACCTTCCGACATCAGTGTGGAAATGTACCACCTCCAATTTAATGAACAGAATAATGGACAGATTTCGTCCATCTATTGTGACCTTGCCTTGTTTCCGACATAAAAAACAACGAAATTCGCCATGTATTTGAAGCTAAAAGGGTGGCACAATGTCATTGGAGGCCATTGTGAACCCTAACAAAGGGTGTCCGTTCAATAGGGGGGACCCCAGTCAAGGGAGTCACACCCCCCCATCGGATGAGGTTGGGGGGAGAAGGCAAAGAGACCCCCTATTGTCCTTTAATTGGTTAATCCAGCTGAAAGCTTTTCACCTCGCGATAGAAAACACTGGAATGGATTTTCACGGCCGGGAAATCCACCCCACCCCTCTCTGTTTCAATTAACATGGTTTTCCCGATAAACGTTAATTGGATTATTGTGGCGCACATTTTTTGTTTTCAGTTTCTCTTTGTTGTTTACTGATGAAAGCCTGGAGGTGTCATGTTTATTTTGAATTGAATGAAGTACAATATTTATTAGAAGAAGAAGGATAGAAGAACGGAGAAGTTCTAAAAGAGTGAAAACTACTGAAAGGAGTGAAAAACGGTAAGAAGGAATAGAGAATTTATGAAGAAAAAGAGAAGAACGGAGAGAGAGTGATGAGGAACAATATAGGAGAAGGGAGGAAAAAGTGAAAAGAATAAATGTTGATAAAAAATAATGAGCTTGAAGAGGAAGAAAAGAGAAAAGAGGAACGGGAACTAAAAGATGAATAAGATAGACAGATAGATGAATAATTCCATTTTCACATTTCAAACACATCATAAGAAGAGGTGGAGGAGCTGCATGTGAAGAACAATACGAATGAGAAGGGGAGGAATGTCAGAAAATAGGAGAAAAAAATATTGAAAAAAATGGGAAGTAGATATAAGAGGTAGAGCAAGGAAAAGAGGAGGAGAAGCAGGAAGAATAGAATAGAATGACTGCCTTTATTTTATACCTGGGAGGGCGAAGTTGAGGCGCTGTCGGCTTTCTCTTACACTCAACCCTCAATTAGGGTTAGAGGTGGTGATGAAGAAATGACCGAGGAATAAGAAAAGAATGAAGAGCAGGTGAATGAGGAGCTGGAGGATAGAGAATAAGAAGAGGTGCGGTAAATAGTGGATGAGGGTGAAAAAATAGAGAGGATGAGAAATATGAGAAGGGAGAGTGTGTGGAGCCGGAGAAGGAAGAGAAGAGGATAAGGAGCGTCGTGATGAGGCGAATTGAAGGTTGAGGATGTGAAGGAATATAGGGGAAAGAAGAAGTACAGCGAGAAGGGGGAGGAGAAAAAGGAAGAGGTGGAAGGAGTGAAGAAGCAAAAGTAGAAGGAGAAAGAAAGTGGAGAAAAAATGGAGGGAGAGGAGAGAAACAAGAGGCAGGAGAATGAGGGAGATAAAAGAGTTTCAGGAGGCAGAAAAACGAAATTGACATCAACGAGAAAATTAATTGAAGGTGAAAATTTACACACTTTAAAGTCTCTCCAGTGATCGTAATAATAATTGTTATTGTCATCAGGTTTCAGAAGCTGTTAAATTGGGCCGACGTGCCAATTTCACGTGAGTAATAAAATTGCACGTGAAAAATATTTCGTGAATTTGTTTACGAAACATTTCGACTGTTTAATTGGAGTCTCGGGTTGCAGAGGGAGTAATTATGTTTGTACAGTACGCACAGATCGATGAGTTTCCAGACTAAATAAAGGGAGTAAATTCTCTGGAAAAAAGCGCATTTCTCAAATTTGAGAGAACCAATTAGTATGTTTTTGTTACTGGATTTTTTTTCAGTTTTTCCTGGTACGACTTTGTTTTATATTGTTGTTTTTCATACATTACTTCTTCTATTCTCTCCCGTGATAGCTTCACTTTTCAAGATTGTCTTCATGGGATCTTTCAGTTGATACATTTTTCATTATCTTTCTGTGACAGTTTCATATGCAAGCCCAATGTTTATCTTGAAAACAGCAGTGTACTAAATAATCAATTGGATGATCCATCAAGTTTGAAAAAAGTCTTGGAACGCAGCCAATCAATGTATATAGGGATGAATCATAGATTCATCTCAAGAGTTGTCTAGGTTTCTGATTTGATAATATACTTTTTGTATAAATGAATAATAATAGAAATCATTCTTTCAATCGATTCCCTGTTTTGAAATTGAGGTGATTTGTAGTTGTGGAAGACATCCATATAGAATAATTTACGATCTTAAATATTGATATCCAAACAGAATAATTCGATCAGCAACATATTGAATTTAGATAATCAAAAGGAAAGCAACAGTCCCGCGATGTTCCTGTCAGATTATTTATACCTGTATTCAAATTTGTTCGTATATCATTCGATATTGTTACTATTGATTCAGAAACTCAATCCCTAAGCCACTAAGGACTTTTGATCTCAAAGAAATCAGATTAACCTTGTCCCGAATTCCAAATCATGAATGAATTACCAAGAGCTGTCTAGAGGTTTTTGTCTGTACTATCTCGTATGTCTACCTGTTTTTGAACTCAAAGTGATCAGATGAATCTGATTACCTTGTCTTGAACCTGAAATCACGAATTAATTCCCAAGAGCTGTTCTCGTTTCTGAAACAGCAGTTTCACTGTTTCTCCCAGTGATCAACAGAGACCAACGGTTGAACAACTAAAACACTGTACAGATCTTACAAAATACTCGAACCGAGATAGAACCTTGACCAACGGTTACTCATCTGAGACACTATAACATACAAACTACTCCACTTATTCACCTTCAAACTACACCAGAGAGAAGGAATGAGGGAAATAGTGTGAGTAAGTGAGGAACAGAAAGAGTGAGAGAGAAAGTCATAGTGTGGAAAAGTGGGTGAGAGAGTCAGTGTGAAAGATAAAACCTTGACCAACGGTTATACAACTAAAGCACTAAAAACATGCCAGCCCAAACACACTACTTTGTAGCACATATTAGCAATTCTCAAAAAGGGACCAACCCTTTCTGGTTTTGATAAGAGGAGACTAACAACAAATTAGAAATGCATTACTGTACAAGTCGACCTTTTGTGTTGGTAAGCGTGCAGGTACAAAGGAGGGTCTTTGCAATTGGAAAGTGATAGAGAGTTGGAGACGGTGTGAGAGAGATAAATGGATTGATATTGAGAGGGAGAGAGAGAAGGAATGAGGGAAATAGTGTGAGTAAGTGAGGAACAGAAAGAGTGAGAGAGAAAGTCATAGTGTGGAAAAGTGGGTGAGAGAGTCAGTGTGTTAAAGAGAGAAACAGAATTGATAAAGCACGACAAAGAGGAATCGAGTAGAGGAAAGTGAATTAATTACTGGTGAGCTTCCTGTCAATAATGACAAAGTTTGTGTCTGCTCCGACCCCTTTTAGTAGGGAGATCGCTCACGTCGTTTCAAAACTCACAAAACTGTTCAGTTTATTATTTCAGTGTCAGTCTGTCCTAATTTTCCATTCACTATCATTATTTATCAATCCCCCTATCGCTGATGCTTTTTCATCTCATCATCCTTCTTATTTTTCTCTACATCAACTATTGAAACAATGGTTCTCCACGGATTTAAAAGTTCGAATGAACGTCTAATATACCAGTAATGAACACAGAATGATTGGAATGGATGCTCTATGAATCTGATTGAAAGATGCGTTCATAAACAATAAGAGCTCTACACCAGCTTATAACATATTTCACTCACAATTAATAGATTGAATTTGAAGGAAAATTCCCACTATGTCTTCCCTTGGTTCCATATACATATTTACGATTCTTACTATGGTAAATAGCGTGTAAACTGCACTACATTGCTTGTGAAGTTTTGTTTGTAACTGTTGCTTTCAAAGCAGATATTCTGTTTTTAGGGGGTGATGAAATTATACAATGTTATCCCCACTAACATTCTGAGATCATTTGGAACACAACGGTCCCATTCCAATCATCAATATATCTTTCATTCTTGACTATAATCAAATCAACACAGTTGAAGCTCTGAGATTCGATCATCTTGTGAATAATAAATTCACAAATGGCTTCAAAGTTCTATTACAAAAATGTATAATCCATTATTGACAATTGTCATCCTTGATTCGATTATATCCTTGATTTTTCATTCATTTAATATTCAGAGAATTGACAAAAAATTCATTATACTATCTAAGAATTAATGTTTCTCGATTTTCAGGAGCGTAGTGGTCTTGTGGTGACTTGGATAGTTGGTGTGATCACCTTCATTCCACTGGAAGCTGTAGCTATGGTGTACTCCAACGTTTTGAGAGATCATGTCAACAGGGTGAGTTTATTTATTTATTCATCTATTTATCCAACTTCCATCGATACAACACTAATTTTACATAGAAAAACAGATAACAGCAAAGGATATGTAAATAATATACAATATTAGAAAAATGCAGAAAAATAACATAGGAAAAGAGATACAAGCAAAAAATATATAGATAAATGATAGAAAAAACATCTATGTGGATAATTTGAAATACAAAAATGGGAATACAAAATAAATCATAGTTAACAAACGATATTATATCAAAGTGGAAGGGCCCATGAAAGTTTGCCACAAGGGGCATAACCAAGAAAGGGAACACCAAAATTACAGTTATGAAACTTTTGTTTCAAGTTTCCATAAAATTAAATTACGAAAAATGCTAATTCAAGATTGACATCTTTGATACTTCATTTATTCGATTCCATCCTAGAATTTTCATCGATGAAATTGATATTGTGAAGACAGAGGAGTTGAAATCTTTTGGGTGCGTTATGTTGGTACAAATGAACGTTCATAGAATGTGAATAGGTTGTGTTCGCAGAGATATTTCAAATCTCCATTAAATTGACGTGAAACTCATTGAATATCAAGAAAATCAATCCATGAAATCAATAATTGAACTGTAAAAAATAATAGTGATCATTTCCTATCACTCAAATGAGAGAACAGAAAGTTGATAGAGAACGTTTTCTCAAAAATAAACCTCTTTCCATAGGAGAACGCTTCTCGAATGGAAATCATTTATGTTTAATTTATTATTGTTCGTACTTAGAATTTCCACAAATTTCAGACACTGGGAACCCAATGCATTTTTTAAAACAAGCCCTTATTCAAAATGTTATATCTATTTTCGCTTCAAAACCCTCCTCCTCTTCCAAATCGATTGATAATTACTCATTATTCAATTAATTACTGATTGATTCAACGGAAGAGGAAACGAGATACGAACCTAGCTTACAGACTGTCATCTTTCTGATACATGGAACAAGAATGTAACACGACCATTGACGGATTCTATCATCTATTTCGAAACTCTAGAACTCATTTTCCACAAGAGTCTCAAGGAAAATCTTTGGTGAGTCTCACATACACTCAATACAAATAATATATCATCTCTCAAAATGAGTTTCAACGATTGAAATCTCATTATCATTTGAAAAGATTGATTCGAAATTGATTCTTCATTAGCCTTCTGTGTGATCATCCGTGAATTCGATTCTCAATCTAGGGTGAATTCAACTTTCAAAGACCTCGTCTCAAATTCAAATCCAAATCGATCTCAAAGATACTAGCGAAGACAGTTCAAGGAGAATTCAAATCAGTTTCATATGACGCCCGATCTTTGATCTTGGATGAGACTGCTGAGAGGGAAAAGATCCTCTAAATGCTAATGCAAACTGATTTAATCTCTGCATTTCTTTTGTGAATTTATTCCGCTTCACAGAATACTATTCATCAGAACTGCTCCAGCTTGAGATTTCTTTTTAATAGACAAGGACGAGACTACATAATGTAATCTCCAAAGTAAAAATCTCACAAACCTGTGAAATCGCAGTAATAAAATATGTTGAAAAACAACGTATTAAATTAACGGAGAAGTGAGTAATAGTTACTCAGCAAATTCCAGTTTTTGAAACTAATTGAAATTGAGAAATTCTAGCTGAATTAATAACAGGATGAGTAGATTTTTTAAGTCATCTTCCCACTATCTGAATATATCTCTCACCATGTGCATGATAACTAATTAACTCAATAGGAACAAGAGCATGAACACGGAACGGGAAATCTGAATTTCCCTAATGAATGGAAACAAGATTATGAAGATTATCTTTCTTAAAATTATTCATTATTATAATGATGTACATGAGCATGAAAATGAACATGAACTTGAGCAATAGCCAGGGAGTAATGAATACTGTCCCAAAAGTATGTCACAAATATTCTCGATTCAATGAGGAAATCCCTAGATTTTTAAAATCGAAAAAAAACAAAATCTCTTGAAATTCCAATTTGATATTCAAAATGGATAATTGAAGAGTCTATGTTATCTTTACTTATGAGGTGATGAGAAAATGCTTCGATGTTTGAGAATCGAAAAAAAATCTCATGAAATTCCAATTCGATATTCAAAATGGATAATTGAAGATCTTCCTGATGTAGTAAGAAATTCCTTGGAATCTCATGAATTCCAATTCGATATTCAAAATGGATAATTGAAGATCTTCTTGATGTAGTAAGAAATTCCTTGGAATCTCATGAATTCCAGAAAAATATGAGTTCTAATTTTCCGACACGTGGATGTTATCAACAGAGAAGCTACATCATTAGGGACACAACAAAACATCTCAATATAATTATCATGTTGAAAATTCTATAGGAAAACTATGAAGATAAAAACTAGTGAGAGGAACGTACACAAGAAAAAAAGAGTAATTTGAGAATCCTGAATTATGTGATAAAAGTGGGGAAATTTCTTTTATAAAAAAGAGCTTTAACGAGAGATCCTGAAAAATCTTCAAGAAACTAATATTTCGAGTTTCTCTGGACATGATATCATCCACGATATACTCCTTGAATTTCTTCTCCAATTTGATAACATAAAGTACCATTACAAGTTGTAATACATGCCCTTCAATTTGATGTCAAAATTCGTTGAAAAATATTTTTCATAGCATCTCCTTCATTATTATTCCTATTAATGTTACAATTTGAAAGAACGTTGTTACAAATAGCAGTCGAGTAACGCTTCAAGATAATACGTAATTTCGCGAGGAGCAACAACTCCTTGTGGAGGGGAAGGAGGTCTTTCAAACGGCTTCACGGTCGGAGAGATATCGTTTAACGAGACGTAAAAGAGTTGTGGACTCAAAAGGGGCTCTTTTGGGGTGTTCTGGGTTGAGGGGTGAGGGTGGAAGAGGAGTGGTAAGAAGCTTACGGTTCTCAATTTAAATTCGTTCTTCAATTTGCCTCCTAGTGAGAAAAAATCTCCCGCTTAATCTCCAAGCGCGACGTTTCTGGTGAAAAATAGTGAAAGAAATCGTGTGAAGTTTTTTCTCAGCTTATCTTTTCATTGGTGACATGATGCGCTTAATTTTACGTAAGGGATTTTCTCTTCAACTTCCCTCTTTTTATTTTTCTCCTACTCTCTCTCTCTCTCTCTTTCCATGTCATCCTTCTTTTCGCGTTTCAACTTCCTTCTTTTCCAGTTCCTCATCCTCCTCCTCTCCTCTTTCCTTTCTACTAATCTCTTTATCCCTCTCCTTCACTCCAACCACTTCTTACTTCTACTCCTCTTCCTTCTTTCCCTTCCCCTCATCCGTTCCCCTCCTCCTCATCATTCTCCTTCTTCTTCACTACATTCTCTTTTTTCCTCCTTCCCTTTTCCGGGTTTCCTTCCCTCTTCCATTTCCTCTCCACCATCTCTCCAATCTCATCCTCTTCCCACTTCTCCACCTCCTCTCTATCCCACTCATCATCCTCCTTCTCATCAATAATTTTTCAGTGTCCATTTTACTCTACCACTTCTTTCTTAAGTGTTTTTATAGATTGTTATTTTTGGTGTCACTCTTCTTCCAGCTTTAGTAATGTTATCCTTTTTGTTTGCTTGTTCGGCTTCTCTAATGAGACACTTTTTCAAGATCGTCCTCTTTGCGTTTATTCTCCTCTGGAGTTTATCCTCCTGAATTTCCCCATCTTCTTTGAGAGTGTGTGCACACAGAGAGCTGTCAATGGTCAGAGCTCTCGTAGGAGGATACAGATATAGATCCTTCAGGGAGTAACGGCATTAACATAATATAATTAATTAACTTAAATAATTTTGATATAAAATAGATTAATATGATTCATTATTTGCATGTATGATAAATTGATGGTAATTGTTACCTATATCCTTCAGGTGCTCAGAACGCCTGACCTCTCTGAGAGAAATGCAGACAGTTGAGTGAGTTGAAATGATGAATTTGCGAAGATTTGAAGTCAATTAGCCCCTTCCTTGTAATCCTATTGTGATTAGTTTATCATCTGGAATTATCATAAAACAATAATTGAGCTACTGATAGTTTTTTTGTCCAGGCTAAACATTATTTCAATTTTTTTAAAGAGAACCTCTATATTATAATTCATTACAAGATTTCTTATAACATGCTCGAATGTTTCTCGTTTTGGATCTACCAATCACTAATCATGAATTGTTTAATGTTTTTCTTGCAGGAGTTCGACTATGAGTGTAAAGCTGAAGTCGCTTTCTTCCTGTGCAGGGGAGCAATGAGTGTAAGTTTACACATTTTTTTTCAAATTTAAATTAGTTATTTATAATTCACTTCTGAGTTCTGAGTGAATGTTTTAGAATTGTGCTTGAGTATTCAAGATTCCAACACTCTTCCTCCTTTTCTTGCCATTATCATCTTACTTCTCCAATCAATTAAAAATTTGTAAGACTTTCAAATTGAGAGTTTCAATGTGAAGTGTAGACGTATTTCTCCATTTCCTATAATATAAAAATACCCAATGCTGTCAACTTCTAATTACAAGCTCATCATCCAAAAGACTGCTTCCAGCATTAAGCTGGTAATAACATAATATACAATAAATCTCTTTCCTGTATAGGGCTACTTTTATAGAAATAGAAAGAAGAAGAAAAATCTTAGTACCCTTTTTGAAATATTTAATCACAACATGTCTCGGACTTTGATGCCATTTTCAAGTGACAATAATTTATAGCTTTAGTTCATAGAATCATATGAATTCACCAACATATGATCAAAATAAGAATCTTCTAGCAGTATTTATTTATTTACTTCATATCACTTAAAAATGGCATCAATGTCCGAAACACGTTGTGATTAAATATTTCAAAAAGTGTACTGAGATTTTTATTTTTCTTCCTATTTTTATACAATAAATATATGATATGAAGTATATAAATATGATAAATTTATAATCTGCATGTATGATAGTAATCGTATCCTGTATAATGTTCACGTAACCACGACTCATTCATGATGGAACATCAACTCATTAAAATATCTATATTTAATTTATTCATTTTGGTTACTTCCCTCATCATGTTAAAATTACTCGCAATATAATAAAATGTCTTGTTAAAGCATTATCAAAATTATGGTACACGTAACAACGACTCATTCATAATTTAACATCCACTTATTAAAATTTCTATATTTAAATCACTCATTATGGTATCTTCCCTCATCATGTTAATAATACTCCTAACATAATATGTCATGTTATATTATGTGACAGTTGACACATCAATTTTATAGTAACGTGTATTATATACCACATCTATTCGTCTACTGTAAGTATGGAGGTCTGTTCAGTGGAAGCGAATTTGAACATCAAATCCATAATGTAAATATAAGAGACCTCTCCATCTCTTTAAGAGGATTATCATCGGCGACTACGTTTTGTAAACATGATGAGGTTTTCTGCTGACGTTGCAACCGCAGCTATTTCAAACATGGCGGCTTCATGATAATGATGATGATGATGATGATGATGATGATGATGATGATGATGATGATTTACCCTGGCCCGAAACGCGTCCAATGTATGACAGACACATTATTCAAAGCTGATCAGCGATTGGTTGTTCTAATAACTTGGTTCAGAGGCGAAAACAATAATAATAATGGAGTTTGAAATTTTGAGATTCACTACAAAATGTCAGCATTAATTGAATGGGGAGCATTGAATTGATATTCAACGGATACTGACAGTTGGAGGTAAATGTGTCATCTGTCAGCATTGATTGAATGGGGAAGTATTGAATTGATATGCAAGGGGTGCTGACAGTAATGTGTGAATCTGGTAGTTTGTTGGGTCTAATATTTGAGATATGCGTGTGTCGCTAGCAGATTACTTGCAGACAAGTTATTGTTCGGATGTAGAGTTCAAAATTTGTTGTTCCATAGATTGGAACAATGTCGAAATGTGTAAACTATTGAGTGGGATGGAGTTTTGATTACTGGGTGTTACGTGAATAGAATTCAACAGTCAAAATTATAACATTGCTGTTAGGTGGAAGTTTGGAATTTGATATTAGATATGGTGCAGTATACAGTTGATACTGAAAATAGAGGGAGTTTCGTTTTATTAAGTTTAAATATACTCACTGTTCCGTTTTCATGTACCGTTTATGTTTGGTTTATTTTTACTTTCCTTGCCCTATTACCATAGGTAAGGAAAGTATTGCGTTCCAAAAAAAATTAAGGTACCCTAATTTCAAGTTTTCTATACGTTTCAAGGTCCCCTGAGTCCAAAAACATGATTTTTGGGTGTTGGTCTGTGTGTGTGTGTGGGTGTGTGTGTGTGTGTGTGTGTGTGTGTGTGTGTGTGTGTGTGTGTGTGTGTGTGTATGTGTGTATGTCTGTGAACACGATAACTCCATTCCTAATTAACCGATTGACTTGAAAATTTAAACTTAAGGTCCTTATACCATGAGGATCTGACAAGAAGAAACTCCATAAAATTGAATTCATAATGGCGGAGAAAATGGCGGATAATTACTAAAAAAAACATGTTTTTCACGGTTTTCTCGAAAACTGCTTCAACGATTTTCTTAAAATTTATACCATGGATAGCTATTTATAAGCCCTATCAACTGAAATGAGTCTCATTTCTGGGAAAATTTCAGGAGCTCCGTAATATTCTTGAGAAAAATGGCGGATAATGATCAAAAAGCCATGTTATTCTTGGTTTTCTCGAGAACGGCTCTAACGATTTTCTTCAAATTTATACCATGGATAGCTATTTATAAGCCCTATCAACTGACACGAGTCTCATCTCTGGGAAAATTGCAGGAGCTCCGTAATATTCTTGAGAAAAATGGCGGATAATTACTAAAAAACCATGTTTTCCACGATTTTCTCAAAAATAACTTGACCGATTTTTTTTCAAATTCATACCCTGTATGATATTTGATAGTTATTGATAGTTATGATAGTTATTTATCAGCTCTATCAACTGGCATGAGTCTTCTTTCTGGGAAACTAATGGGGGGTCCACCCCATCCTTGAGAAATAAACTTAGTAACCTCCTTCTCGTGCATGAGGTAGGTAGGTAGCGCAGTTCATGAAAATAACACAAAGTCGAGTTATTTCATCTGTAGAAAAGCTGTTTCGACGACTTAAAAAAAATGACGACTAAAAAAAATCATCGAATTTCACAGTTTACACAAAGGAAAAAGTACTCTGAAAACAATTATATATAAACATATTATACAGAAGTCTGATCGTAGTTTCAAATATGAGCAAGGAAAGTTGTGTGAGTGTACCACACCAGATTTTTATATTGTGTCATAGACTAAGGGCTATTTAAGCTCATACCACGTTCAACGCTAAACTACGTTTACTTGTAGATATGGTTGCATTTATCATACGTGGTTTAAACGACAGCTGACATTTTTCCGTTTAAACCGAGTATCTGCATACGGGCCTAAGCAAACAGTTAGATCAGTTAGACAGGTAAACAGTTGTGATTGACATTCACATCATTTGTTCAATCATTGCTCTATTTGTGTTTAATGATCGAATGGAATAGTTAATGCTTCTGTTGTTACTGATTATTCTCAAAAAGGTTCAAGTACCTACTAAAAATGTATTATAAGCATCACTGTTTAACTTTTAACTGTCTAAGGCTGGTCACACACCGATAAGTCAAAACAAGACTAGTAACGTTTAGTCACATAGTTGCTTATGGAGTCATGTCTAATTGCAATGACTAATCAGTGTTGCGTCATAAGCAGCAATGTGAATTATTGTGACTAAACGTGACTAGTCTTGCCTTGACTAATCGGTGTGTGACCAGCCTTAGACAGTTAAAAGTTAAACAGAGATGCTTATAATACGTTTTTTAGTAGGTACTTGAACAGTTTTGAGAATAATTAGTAACAATAGAAGCATGAACTATTTCATTCGATCATTGAACACAAATAGAGCAATGATTGAACAAATGTGGATGTCAATCAATGAAATGGGTGGTTATGGGAATTAGTAAGTAGTTATAGGACCATTATTTAAGAATCTAGTAGAATTTCATCAATCCATTATTACATTGGATCCATATTCTTTTGAAAATTAATTTATTATGGAGTATGTACCATTTATTCCTTAATTCACAAGGAATGAATTCCAATCACAGATATTATAGTCATACTCATTTAAGCCCCTCCCACAATTTCAATTAGTATGTAACAGTTTGTGTGTTAATGAGAAGGATATTATTTTATAACTTATGCTTCTTAGATAAACGACAAAATTATTTTTTGGAGCTCTGCTGATTTATGGAGTTACATCATAATAACATGATATCGGTATTCGAATTGCATTCAATCTTTATTCTCATTGATTCATTTATCATACTTTGAAGAATTTGTTGAATAAATTAGCGATACAAATTGAATAATAATTAAAATTGAATGGAAAAGACCAAGAAATTGTCAAAAACCACAGATTCATTGATATTTAAAAAGACCGGTTTCGGTTATTACACCATTGTCAATTTCTGATAAACAGATATCTCCTGTTTATTATTAATACTTAGAAAGACCGGTTTCGGTTATTACATCAATAAATCTGTGGTTTTTGACAATTTCTTAGTCTTTCCATTCAATATGTATAATTACCACAATATCAACTTCTCAACTACACAAAAAGTAAATAATTGAAATAATTTCTTCAAAATGAGAATATTCCCTATTCAAGTGATAATAATGTGAAATATCTATTTTATGTTTGTCATTGAAGCATGTAAATTTAAAAATCTACTATGTGGAATTACTGAAAATTTTGTGAAGTTAACAACAACAAGACCTAACCTATTTCGGACTATGTGTAACCTTATCTGGATATTTTGGGAGAGGAATAGCACAAGGTTACCTCATTTTTTCTCTCCCTACCATGTCAATGATTTACTTATTGTATGAATCAATAGAGAATACTGCCGTTCAATGCAAATTAGTTTATAAGCCAGTATATATTGTAACCTTTATATGAATGGAAAACTCCAATCTTATCTAATAGGTTACAAGGAAAATGATTTGAATCACTATCAATAACAGTAAACTGATCCCATTACTATAATCTAATACTCCCTGAAAGAACCTTTAGCAGGCAGCCTTCTTATGAGAATATAGCTGGTACCATTTATTCAATTTGCCATATAAGATAAGGTCTAAGGGCTGTAGGGAGCTGTAGGGATGGACATAACAGTCTTGGCTGTAATCTTGAAGGGACCAAGACTCTGTCCCTATTTCTTGTTCCATCCCTAAGGGTGTACTGTATAGTAATAGTGGGGTACATTGTGTGAGTCTGTATATAGTACATTGTAGAATAGCCCTTCCCCAGGGCCAGTAATCAAGCAGGGCTTTAATATCGTTTAAAGGGCTCCAGAGAACCCTTCAAGTACTGAATAGGGCTTCGTTGATATTCTTTTCAAGGTCATTGTAGGCTTCCCTGCGTCATCTACTATATGAGGCCTTTATGTCGATCGTGAAACTCGGAACTCTAATCTAGTTTTGAAATTATTTTGTAATGCATCGCTCCATAAAGCCGGGTAAAGTACCTTGATCATACTTACTAAGAAACTGTTATCTGGGATTAACTTAAACTCGAGCGAACATCGATAATCCAATCACATTTAACCGCCGTGAAATAATGTAATCCAAAAACAATCAATCAATGAATATGAAGACTACTTAATTACTTCATCTTTCGGGAATGAAATATAGTTTCTTGCAACTCCCTTAACCTAACCTAACCTAACTATTCATCCACGAATAAGTTATTTCTTCAACTCAAATATGTTACTGTACTATACAAGCCAGTATTTTTCACAATACGAGTCTTCAAGGTTTTATTGATTATTTTATTATTGATCCTATTATATAATCATGAAGTTTATTTTATCAATATCCATTAAGGATATGAAGGTTTTATTTATTTGAAACAATATTTTGTTTAGAATGAACAAGTATAATTTTATATGAGGACCGTTTTCACAATTCAAAGATTGTGGAATCAAAAAAACAAGAAAAAAATCAAGTAATAGCACTGATAAGCTGTTTCTTTGATAAGTTTAGAATCAAATCGCTTCTCAGTGCTTCGGAACCCAGTAGGGATGAATAATGGACTGTGAGTCCATTCAAATTCATTTTTAATCTCAGTAAGTACATTTTACAATATATTCTCATGAATATCACTCCCCTAATAAGGAACAAGTCCGTGTTTATAGAGGAGGAGTCAATACAACAAAAGGTACAATACAAGAAACAAGAAGTTGACTTTCTACCGCTGTAGTTCACAAGCATAGGGTATCCAAACATATTCACATATAAATGCATATAATAATACTAACACATGAAACAATTGGAGGCAATATAATCTGAGATTTTTAGCCAATAATAATAAAAAATAGATTCAATAAAGAAAAACTGATTGCTTACTTTTTTATCATATTTGTGGAAACAATTTCAGATCATAAGAAATTGATTAAGATAAAAATTTTGGATCTCAAATTTTGATAATGTGTAACATGTCAAAGAGAATAGATTATGTTTCCAATGTTGGAAGTTCAAGTCCAATTTTCGTCTAAAAGTATACATGAGCTAGAAAATTTGAATTCAGAAAGATTGAAACACCAAATTATAGTGGAATCCTAAACTCAATCGTCACCGCACATTGAAAAAATTGAGTTATTTCCAAAAATTGGAAGCCAGAATATACATACATAGTTTCTCACAATGTGTATTGAATATTGAGAAAATTTCATAAATAATTATAAAATAGCATCATAGCTCCCTTATTTGAAAAGTTTTTACTTTTCTTGCCCTATTACCATGGGTAAGGAAAGTATTGCTTTCCAAAAAAAATTAAGATACCCCAATTTCTAAATTTCTATACGTTGCAAGGTCCCCTGAATCCAAAAAAGTGGTTTTTGGGTATTGTATGTATGTGTGTGTGTGTGTGTGTGTGTGTGTGTGTGTGTGTGTGTGTGTGTGTGTGTGTGGTGTGTGTGTGTGTGTGTGTATGAGTGTATGTGCGTCTGTGATATCTCATCTCCCAATAAATGGAATGACTTGAAATTTGGAACTTAAGGTCCTCACACTATAAGGATCCGACACGAACATTTTCGATCAAATGCAATTCAAGATGACGGCTAAAATGGCGAAAATGTTGTCAAAAACAGGGTTCATCGAGATTTTCTCGAAAACAGCTTCAACGATTTTGATCAAATTCATACCTAGAATAAGCTCTATCAACTGCTACAAGTCTCATATCTGTAAAATTTCAGGAGCTCCACCCCATCTATGCAAAGTTTGATTTCAGATTTTCAATTATCAGGCTTCAGATGCAATTTGAAAAAAAATCAAGTGGAAAAGATTGAGCACGGGAATCTCTACAATTAATGTTCAGTAACATGTTCACCTAAAATTAAAAATAAGCTCGAAATTCGAGAAAATGTGATTATCCAATAAATTATTGCAAACTGTTGATTCTATTAAATGATTCACTATGAAGAGATAGCAGACCTCGTGTGTCTCCAGCGTTATTGCCCTGTCACCAGCTGGCTCAAATCTTTGAATAGTAGACTTGAGATGCGCGGGGACACTAGCGTCAGGTGATCAATTTTCATAGCGGCAAGGAAAGTTGTGTGAGTGCGCCACACCAGATTTTTCATATTTATCTATCTACTTCATTTGTGGAAACAATTTCAGATCATGAAAAATTGATTGGGATACAAATTCTTGATCCCAAATTTTAATAATGTGTAACATGTCAAAGAGAATATATTATGTTTCCAATGTTGCGAGTTCAAGTCCAATTTTCGTCCAAAAGTATACATGAGCTAGATAATTTGAATTTGAGAAAATTGAAACACCAAATTATAGTGGAATCCTAAACTCAATTATCACCGCACATTGGATAAATTAAATTATTTCCAAAAATTTGAAGCTAGAATATACATAGTTCCTCACAATGTGTATTGAATATTGAGAAACTTTCATGAATAATTATAAAATAGCATCATAGTACCCTTATTTGAGAAGTTTTTGACATAAAACAGATTGAAAACACAAATTGAAACAACTAGTCTCTATATTTTACCATAGATAAAGGATAAGCATAAGCTATATTTCTTGTCTCTGATTTTACATAATCTTAATGGTCTTGTAGGGTTCACATCATCATCTTGATGATGTGAAACATCGAAACTAGTTGTTCTAAACATGTTATTTTATATTGAAAACTTTTCAAATGAAGGGTACTACGATGTTATTTTAACAATGAAAATAATAAGCCCTGAATCCATACATTTTTATAAATAATATGTTACTGTCTTTTTTCTTTAGGACTACTTTTAATATAAATGAAAACATAAATTAAAGTACCCTTTTGCATTAGTAGCCGAAACATGTAGTGTCAAAATAATTCAGAAGGGTACATTTATGATATGTTACCTCTCATCTTCCTTCAAAACAGGTATACCTATCTACCAATCTCTTCTTACCCTCCATTCATCATCTTTTATCATTCTCCTCATCATTTTCCTCTTCTACTCCTCGAAAAACAACAAGGATTTGACAGGATAGAAGGAGAATCGTGATGAGACTGCCTATGTGTAGAGACTGCAGACAGGTGGCAGATAGGTTTGAAATTGCCATTAATAGTCTAGTGGTGAACAACACACTCACTCTTCCAACAAAATGACACTCAACCTTCCTCTCACTCACTCTCACTCAGTCTCTCTCACTCACTCTCTTTCTGCCTGTCTCATCACTGTTTTGTCAAAAGGTTAGAGGATGACGTGTGTTGTCAACCGGAATGATGATGTTGATGATGATGATGATGATGATAATGAAGATGATGATGATGATGATAGGAACAATGGTGGTGATCTTCATGATGAGGATGAGTATGACGCATAAAGTCATTCTCCGATGTCAGCCATTTTTGACCGAGCGAAGTGAGGTCTAAGATTCAAGTCTACGGTTTGGCATTTCTTTTAATGTTTAATTAAATGTTTAAATGTTTATATGTTTATATATTGCGCATTTACGGCGAAACGTAGTAATAGTTTTTCATGAAATTTGACAGGTATGAATGATGACAGGTAAAATGACATGCTCCTTTTTAAATTGCGCGTCGACGTATATACAAGGTTTTCGGGAAATTTTGCATTTCAAGGATAATATAAAAAGAAAGAGGAGCCTCCTTCATACGTCAATATTACCGAAAAAGTCAGACTATGGAATTATTCATTATAAGTCAGCTGTCAAGTGGACTATAATACTACCCGTTCAAAAACATCGAACATCTTGAAAATGGACAGAAAGATGTTTGTTTATTTAGGATTTTTTATAGACATTTTTAATTGATAAATTTTCAGTTAATTTTCGAGAAAACATAACAACAGGTCAATGTAACTTACTGAGCGCGAGGTCTACTGTTCACAGAACTACTAGTGATAGATCTGAGAGAGTAAAAAAGAAATGAAATGGAGAGTTCATGTGTCAGAGAAAAGTGGAGTGTGAGAGTGAAAGCGAGAGAGAAAGAGATAGATAGTGTAAATGGGATGAGAGAAAGAGAGAGAATGATAGAATGAAGTGGGAAGAAGGTAGGTATTAAAATAGCTAGAAGGCAATGATTGTCAGACTTTATAAGCTGCTTACTAGCAAACAAACAAACAAGTGGGTGTATGTTACAGGAAGGACGGGAGTGATGATGTGAGCGGAAATCGTCAAAAAGAAGAGAGAAGATGAAGAGAAGATGAAGAGAAGAAGAAGAAGCAGAAGAGGAAGAAGAAAAAGAGAAAGAAGAAAAAGATAAAGAAGAAAAGAAGATGAAAATGGAGGAGTTGAAGGAGGAGGAGGAGGAGAAGGAGGAGGTCTAGGAGGAGGAGGAGGAGGTGGTGATGAAGTAGGAGTAGGAGGAGGAGGAGGAGGAGGAGGAGGAGTAGGAGGAGGAGGAGGAGGAGGAGGAGGAGAGGTTTGACAAAATGGGATAGATTGAAGGGACAGAAAGAAATGTGTTGCCTTGACCAAGAGCGAGAGAAGAAATTAAACTTTTCCAATGGAAAGATTATGTTATGATAATTCCTCAAGGCTGTGCAAAGGCTATAAATAAACTTTCTGCTTGAGATATTTTTCAAAGTTTTTTGATTCGTATATCATCAAGCTATTAAAATGAAAAATTTTTCTCAGGAAAACATTTTTTTCTGATCATTACTTTATGAGATATGAGCGACTGAAGTTTGAATTTTTGGGACAGTACATTTCAAATTTGGTAGGTATGTTCAGTTGGCCCTTCAGATTCGTATTAAGAGATCTTTTGGCAATATTCTAACTCTAAGGGTGGTTTTTAAGGGTTTAAAGTACGTCTTTTACCATGTATATTCTTCTTATTCTCCTAATTATAATTGAAAAATGTCCATACCATATGTTGATATAGAACTATAATCTAGAGAGAGTACCTCTTCGAAACAGTTTTGTTAACAAACTGGTAACTATATAAAAAATCTTGTCAGGTTGACATTAAGTTGAGTTGACTTTGTTAGGTTGGCACCAAGTTGAAGAATGAAATGCATTTTTTATCGCGGAAAAATTAATTGGGCACTGCTACTTCAATGAGAGCTATTCCTGGGAATATTATATTAGTAGCCGTCAGGCTCGCTTCGCTCGCCATATCCGTTTAGCCAGACGTTTAGTCCGGACCCCCGACTGAATCGTCCTAACATATGATAAAAATGCTCAAATGAAAAATGCAGGCGAGCGAAGCGAGCCTGCTGATCTCAATCTTGGACGATCCAGTCGGGGGTCCAGGGGGCGGAGCCCCCTGGCTAGACGGATATGGCGAGCGAAGCGAGCCTGACGGCTAGTCAATAAATAAAAATAGCGAGCGAAGCTTGGTACCCCGATATTATATTATAAGCTGTATTATATTTGTATAAGAGGAGCCAGTCCTATGGACTGTCGAAGAGACATTATTTCTCCACATCTCTACTGCCTGATACAGGATATTGACATGTGTCAAACTGTTAACCACATCCCTTTATATCGGATATTGCAGATTATTGCTTAATGCCTGTTTAAACCACACAAAAGACCACCGCTAAATGCTGCTCCACGATAAAGGACTTCTTTCCGAATTACATCCCGTTCACAACGTATGTAACGTTAATGTATGTGGCAGTATTTGAAAACTATTATAATTATAATCCCCCTGAGAGAAGATATTTTCATCCCATCTCAATAATATTTTGATTATTCTCAATAATTTACTTCTTATCACCGAAGATAAGTGGAGCAACAGCTTCAGGTGCAATCCGAACAACCAGAAGATGATTTTATTAAAATGACCAGGCGGATGGATTGGGGACTAATATCATTTCAAATCCAAGATCACAATGATATTAATTTAAATAGTCAGAAACTTTTTTCTGTGAATAAATACTGAGATGTAATATTATGTCTATTCATATTTTGTGTTTTGGTGGAATTGATATATTTGTTACTCAAATGAATGGAGCAATCCAATCTAATTTGACATTTCTCTTATCTCTCTATACAATTATCAATAAAATTTCATTCTATTCTCTCTTTCTCTTATATTTCAAAGTGTAAATAAAAAGGAATCCATCTATATTTTTCTTTCTTCCTCTTCCTATCACGCTCTCTCTCTCACACACACACTCTCTCTCTCTCGGGTTGTATCCATAATCCTCCATATTCTACATCCTCACCCCTCACCAAGCCTTAATATCCTCCTACTTGTACCTTTCATATTTCCCACTTCCCTGTAAATTCTGCCCATCCAATTAACCAGCCTACATTAGTTTCATCATTTGTATAAATTTCCACTAATATTTTTCGCTATGTATTGTAGTTGAATTTGGAAGTGTTATTTTTGTTTTGTTTAATTTTATAAGTGTTTGCCTTGTCAGACCTGGCAATGCAAGATGTATTTAATAAATATCGAATATCTCCCTCTCTCTCTCTCTCTCTCTCTCCCTCTGTGTCTCTCTCTCCCACTATTCCCCACTCACTCACACGATCTCTCTTTCTCAGCCACTCACTCCCTCACTCACTCCTTCTCACCCACTCTAATTTCCGCATTATATTTTTCTCTCATTCTCTTTCTCTTCCTATCTCTCTTTCTCTTTCTCTCTCTTGAACACTTTACTATTGCCTTACAAGCCTGCCGAGAGTCCTCCATCGAAATTATCGCTGAACAGAACGATCGCTGTTCAAGATTTATGTGCGCGCGAATTTCGCCGAACAAGCAGAACTGAGCAGCTCGCATTCATCTCATTATCGCAGCTAGTCACTTGCTAAGTGAGTTATTAAGAGTTTGCCGAATCACGCAGTGGGGCTTACCATCTCAGATTCGGCTACAGCTTGAAATCTGTGAATGGAGCCAAGATACTCAACTGAGAGTATATGCGAGATTTATGTGAAGACTGGAGAGAGATGACTAACTCGAGAGAGTAAATGAATGAGTTATCAAGAGTTTGCCGAGTCACGCAATGGAGCTTACCATCTCAGATTTGGCAACAACTTGAAATCTATGAATGGAAGCAAGATACTCAACGGAGAGATGTAACATGAGAGAATTATGTGAAGACAAGAGAGAGAGAGAGAGAGACTAACTCAAGAAAGTGAATTAGTGAGTTATGTGTTCTTAATTAGGAAGATGTGGATGAAGGAGAAATATTTCAGAGTGAGAAGACATGAGTGAGTTATGAGTTCATTATTAGATGGAAATTTTGAATGGGATTCAAATATCTTCTTGAGAGGACTTCTGTATGTTATGAATCGGTACTCAATATAATATGAACATTGTGTATTTCTTGGGCTCTGTAATTCAAATTGCGCTTAATCTTGGAATTAGGCGATGTAGACGATGTGATACTTGTAATACTTGTGGCATATTATGAGAAACCCACACTGTTATGATCTCCTACAGGGCATATTGCAAGGAAGAGTAATGGGAATGAGAGGAGTCGGCAGAAGAAGAATTTCATGGCTGAAACATTTGAGAGCCTGGTTCTCCATGAACACCCCAGAATTGTTCCGTGTAGCAGTTGATAGAGTGAAACTAGCCACCATGGTAGCCAACGTCTGGGAACGGACAGGCACATGGAAAAGAAGAAGACGATGTGATTCAAAGGAAGGGACATTTATGAGTAGCTTATCAATGACTTGATATGCGTATTATCAACTTAATTGTTATCAATGACTTTTAGAGAGTAAATTTTGAATGGGGCTTGGGAAGCTTCTTGAATATTCCCAGAGGAACATCATATCTTCCTCAGTGTGATTCAAATTAATCTTCATCTCAGAATTCATAAGAGGAAGAGAATAGTGTGGTTTAAAGGAAGAAACAAGTAGGCCTACATTTTCGAGCTATGATTTGATAACATAGCTTGCATTTTGTGAATATGGCTCAGATAACTGAACTAGTATTATAATGATACTCGTATGAGAAAATGAATAATGAATAATGGATTATGATTTTATTGCCAATACAAGAAATATTTTCACAAATAAAATAATCATAAAATTACAATAGCTTTTGGCGATGGAAAAAGGCGAACTGGAAAAAGAAGCCTCGAGCTCCAGCCACGAGCTCAATGGAGAGAGGTATTTCTCCCATTTCTTGTAACATGGTAATTATAGCTATGGGTCTGCGATTTCAAAATTTTTTGAAACATTTTCATATTCATGGAAGTTTAAATATATTCATATTATTCCACGAAGAATGTTGTCGAGAATTGCGTTAATATAAATCCTTGTAATGATGGATGCTGTACTTCTTTTTCCTTAACCTACTTCCCGGTATGTGCCACCGAGTCAAGAATACGATTAGACAAAATGAACGCTTCGATCCTAAGTTAGTAGACTGTCTACTAACATTGGCTCCGATCGAGAAGGGAGACTTTATCATTGAAGTGGGACCATGTCACACCAAACGCCACCACATTTTCTATATTTGCAGTGCATTCTTTGGAAAATTTGTGTCGTTCAATTAAAATAAGAAACATCAAAATATCAAAATATCAACTTCAATAATAGGCCTGGTTAAATATTCTACTGTATGAATTTAACTTTCATAAAAGAGTGTTGGATTGATTGATTGATTGATTAGCTGCCTTTATTAAAAAACTAGGAGGGCGAAGTTAGGGCGCAGCCGGCCCTCTCTTACACTTAACCCTCCAATACAATTCTAAGTAAAACTAAAACACTGTACAACAAAGATTATAAGATAAAATAAAACAATTACAAAATAATAAAATCCCCAAATAGCGAATGAAGAAAAGAAAAAAAACAAAATTTCTTTCTAATTTGAATCAGTGATAAGAATACAATAAGGAAAAAGAGAAAACTGAAAAGTGGATACGGAAGAAACATCAGTTCAAAAATCCATAGATCATTTCGATAGAAGTAGAAAAGAAGAAAGAGAGGAATAAATTTAAGAAGGAACAAAGGACACACACACACATACAAAAACACACACACACACACACACACACACACACACACACACACACACACACCAACACTCACGTTAAGATTCAGTGAACATTCCAGCCGAGTCCACCACCTCTGATCCACCGCAAGATTGACATATCAACACAGCGACCTAAACATAATATGCTTGTTGAGCATATTATTTATTTATTAGGTTAGTACAAACAATACAAAGATCGGAAAAAGAAAAAAACATGCTATTGCCCAAAACTTCTTCAATTCCCTAATTTAGTTTCAAATTATCCAGTATCATAATTATATAGGTTACGTCCATTTCAATTTCTACACCAAATCACAATCTGAAAATATAAATTAGAATAGAACAAACAATTTAAAATTTGGATAGATTGATGATAAATCTTTCGTAAAAACATGAAAGAAACTTTTAATTTATAAAATGAACACTATTTGAATTCTGAGCTCGAAAATATCTGTAATTCGCAGAGTTTTACGGAAATTTAGCCTACATTCTTTCAAAAGCGATTCGGATAATTGGAGTTCCACTGCATTAACAAATGATGCAACATACTATTTTCTCATGAGTAATTTCCTCTCCACATAAATACGGTGAGTAATAAATTTGTCAGTTAGCTGATGACATGTCATGAATAATTCTCACTCAATTCAAATTGAAATTACAACCAGTAATCCAACAAAGGAATAAATTGAGCTGCATGGTTCAACCTTGATGTATAAAGAGTGGGTGTGAGAAGTCACTGGTCAGTTAATTTTATTTACTCACATCAAAGGTTATCATAAAGAGGGGGAAGAGCAGGAGAAAGCTGGGGGAGGAGGGAAGGAGGTAGGGGAGTGAGAGGAATTGGAGGAGTTGAAGGGAGAGAATTGGGAGAAGAATGATCGGGAGGGTAGAAGGATAAGGATCAGGAGGGGAAGTAGGAGAAGGATCAGGAGGGGAAGGAGGAGAAGGAGAAGAATGAGGAGGTGGAGGAAATGTCCAGTCCATTGATCTGTTATGAGTTTTGTTGAATCAGCAGATCAAAGAGTATTTTGGGACTATGTGATGAGTTCAGTATGGAAGGGGGATGAATATGGGTTGGGGGTTGTTTATATGGGTTCAAGGGGAGTTCAAAAAGGTTAAAGGGTGAAAAGGGGTATAATTGTGATGAGGAGGGGTTGGAATCGATTAAACAAGACTAATCATTTCAGCGGATATTGTCAGTGTGTGTAACTCATAATATGGAGCAGTAGCCAATTGTGAAGAGTTCACTAGTTGATTGAATTTACTCGCGCCATAAAATGCGAATGAATTAGATTATTGTTGTGAGGAGGAGAAGTGAAGGATGATGGGGAAGAGTGAGGAAGAGGAGTAGTGGGAAGAGGGGGATGATGAGGAGAAAGAGGAGGCTTATGAGGAGGAGAATGAGTAGGGTGTGATGATGAGTTGGAGGAGGGGGAGGAGTTGATAGAGGTGGAAAGAATAATGATAAAGAGGAGGTGTGAAGAAGAACAAGGAGGAGTGGGAGGAGAAGGTAGTAGCTGTGACGGAAGAGGTGAGGAGAAGGAGAAAGAGAAAGAGATTGATTGATTGATTTATCTCTTTTCTGTATAGGGCTACTTTCTATAGAAATAGAAAGAAAAATAAAAATCTCAGTACCCTTCATGAATTATTTAATCACAACATGTTCCGGACATTGATGCCATTTTCAAGTGATATGAAGTGAATAAATAAATACTGCTGGAAGATTCTTATTTTGATCATATGTTATGAAAATGGCATCAATGTTCAAAACATGTTTGATTAAATAATTCATAAAGGGGACTGAGATTTTTATTTTTCTTTCTATTTCTATGATTGATTGATTATATGCCTTTATCAGGGCGGAGTTAGGACTCTTGGTCCTCTCTGCCACACAACCCTTCAAAGAGAGGGATAAAAGAGAGGAGAAGAAGAAGAAGAAGTGGTAGGAGAAGGAAAAAAAGGAGTAGGTAAAGGAGAAGAAGGAAGAACAATGGGAGGAGGTAGAGATGAAGAGTGAGGAGAACGATGGGGTAGGAGGGCATCGAAGAGGAAAAGGGGGTGGTGGAGTAGGAGGAAAAGTGGAAATATGAGGAGGAAGAGGAGGGGGAAATGATAAATAAGAAGAGATGTAGAATGAAAAGGAGAACCAAGAGTAGAATTCAGAAAACCGAGAATGAGAAAAGAATTTGAAATTATTGGCAAAAGAGATATGAGAAGAAAAAACAACATAAAACTGTCGGTGAAGAGGAGAAGTCGATAATAAAGATAATAGAGGATGAAACCCAGAAAGAAGATAATCAGTGGAGATGATAAGAAGGGAATTAGAACAGTGAATATCAGAGAAAAGAGACAAGAAGAATATTGGTGAATGAATTGACTGTTCATTATGAAATGAATAAATGAGTCTAGGATAATGATGGAGAGAAATGAATGAATTAACTGGTGAATATAGGAAAACAATACTCAATGGGTAGGAAGAACAGTAGTGAATGGAGGGTAGGATCCATTTTGAAATTCACTGCGGACGCTAAGCATATGTTGAATGAGAAGCGTATAAGATATATACATAATACTGACAGTTCAATACAAGTCTCACTTTAGTAGTGTTGAATAATTCTGTATCATCCATTCATCGATCATGCCCCTATCAAATTTCAACCCCCAAATCCCATCAAACACACTCACTCACTCGATA